>NW_007404436.1:0-733 GCF_000475195.1 Diaphorina citri | reverse complement strand
TACCTATGCGACGAAAAAAAAAAAAAAGTAAGTAAGGGGATATACCTTTGCTAGGATGAAACATATCAAAATATTTATTTCGAACCATGTTTTCTGATATTAAAAATTAATTCTAATTGAGTTAGTTGCGTTCCTTAATGGATTTGAACCTCCAATCTCCAGATCCGAATTCCCCGCTGATAACCACTACACCACTGAGTTTGACTGTTTTATATTCCTACTCCCCAGTTAACATGTCAAAATAAAAAGCTCATTTAAGACATCTTTTACATATTTAAACGAGCAACAATTGAACATTTTTGTTATAATATCAAACACTAGGTATCTCGAAAAGCTTTAGTGCCTATAACACCAAGGTTTAAGAAAAGCACGAAAAGCACAATATTGGCAGCAGAAAGAACAATCATCCTTTCAAAGAAATAAACTAATTTTATTAATCACACATTTCTTATTTAACTATCTAGATTCTAGATTTACCCAACACGAAACTTTTCTTTTGGGCTGAAAATCGGTATACGAAAATTCGAGGAAATTCTGACGAGAGGTGAGGGCTCCCCCTCGAGCTTCATTTTTCTCCTTTACCGTAGGCCCCAGCCTCCGAAAATTTTGAAGTAAGTACCCCCTAGGGCGACCTCGCGGCACATTGCTCGAGAACCACTGGCTTAATAAAAGAATTGAACTTGAACCAAGAGGAAGATCACGGTGCAGAATAAGCGAAGACTTACCTCCTGTT
>NW_007404435.1:0-733 GCF_000475195.1 Diaphorina citri | reverse complement strand
AATGAAAGGAGTAAAAAAATAAGAAAAGGCTAAAAAAAAAATCTAAAAAAAAAAAACTTTTGCTCCACTGTAGATAGATAAATAAAGCCCTAAATAAAAAATAAATTAAAAAAAAAAAATATAAATATGATTTTTTTTTCTTCCTTTTACAATAATTGGCGACGGTACCAACTTGACCATGTGTAAGAAAATTTGATACAGACAGCAATGAAAACAGATAAAATATGTAATGAGGAAAATTAGAACAAAAAATAAGGTAATTATAGTAATGCCTTTAACATACAATATGTATAGGTTGCAGGCCAAACCGTTTTTCTTATTCGTCCTAGGATTTTGTATTATTTTTTTCCCCTCCTTTTTTTAAGCAAGGTTTTTTTTTTGTAAAAGTTACACCTATTTTGTACCAGATACACAAGACCTTGTTTGGACTGCGGGAGTAAAGGGACTTCAAAGTCCATTATAGTAATGCCTTTAACATACAATATGTATAGGTTGCAGGCCAAACCGTTTTTCTTATTCGTCCTAGGATTTTGTATTATTTTTTCCTCCCTCCTTTTTTAAGCAAGGTTTTTATTTATAAAAGTTACACCTATTTTGTACCAGATACATATTAAGACCTTGTTTGGACTGCGGGAGTAAAGGGACTTCTCAGTCTCAGTCTGGCAGTTTAAACAGGGTATATTCTATCCTGAAAAACGGTTTAGCCTGCAACATATAAATAAAAACAAAATGG
>NW_007404434.1:0-733 GCF_000475195.1 Diaphorina citri | reverse complement strand
AGGTCAGGAGAGCAGGAGAGATTTGGTTTACCACATTACCACTCGGCAAACCAAATAGTAGTCTAAGCAAACAATTGAATAATCATCAACCAAAACATGAAACATTAAGGAAAGATACGAAAGAAGCTAGCCTAGTACAGGGACTACCGTAGATAAGACAGGTGTGTGCTTACGGACACTTGGCCTACCTAGCTCGTGAGCTCAGATAAAACCGAGTCAAACTTGAATTTCCGTTCCTATTTCCGTCAAAGGTTGTTCCTTACATAAGTCACTAAAACCAGGTCAATTCACTCCAGCTTACACTTATTCGTGGATTTATGGAGCTTAGCACAAATTTGGGACCCTTGGTCAATACACTTACACCCATATTTATGAACAAAATGCTGGCTTTTAATAAGTTCGTGCTAAGCATAGTCTCAAGGCATTTGATTGGTCAATTTTGACTTGAGACTGATCTAAGAACGATCATTCTTGTTCAGAAATACATAAATACCTAGGGTTCGAGTCTTGTAAGCGCTAGGTCATGGATTCGATTCCGGCCTAAGGCAAACTCTATGCAGATCGCGTTTGTTTTTGGAATGCCCTTTTCTCTTCGTGACCTAGGGTTCGAGCCCCACCCTGACCGAAGGCCGAACTATATCCTAAACAGAAAAGGTTAATCGTTCTCCGGAGACTGACTTTCTTAAACTGTCCTCCTCTCTTTGATTTCGGGACGATAAGAACTACTTTTTTA
>NW_007404433.1:337-733 GCF_000475195.1 Diaphorina citri | reverse complement strand
GAGAGAGGAATATAAAATGGTCATAATGAAAGTTCAAGCTTTGAGATCTCTCTCCCTCCCATACATTCTCTCTATTTCTATCTCTTTCTCTCTCAATCCCAATGGATGAAAAAAAGTAATAGAAAATAGACAAACGGAATGTCAATTCGCTCTCTCTCTCTCCCTCCATCCCTCTCTCTCTCTCTCTCCCTCCCTCTCTCTCTCTCTCCCTCTCTCTCGCTCTGTTCTTCTCATTTGAAATTCCGTTTTAAACATAAAATCAAACGACATTGAAGAGAGACAGAGAGAGAGAGAATTTCTATGAATGACTTCAAAGTGTTAAAATATTTAAACATGAGAATGACAGAAAAGAAAGAGAGAGAGAGAGAGAGAGAGAGAGAGAGAGAGAGAGAGAGA
>NW_007404433.1:0-301 GCF_000475195.1 Diaphorina citri | reverse complement strand
AAAAAAAGGAAAAAGAGAAGGAGAGAGAGAGGGAGAGAGAGAGAGAGAGAGAGAGAGAGAGAGATAGGTAGGAAAAAGAAAGGAGAAGAGGGTGGGAGAGAAAAAAGAGAGTTAAAAAAAAAGATGAGTGTTTTACCGTTCTTATTTAGTAGCAATGAAACAACTGCTACATTAGACTCGTGTGGTCTGTGTCGAAGCATGCCCATCCCGTAGTATGTCTCTCATCAGATGGGCGATAGGAGACACAGTACTTCCCATTTAGGAGCTGGGGCAAAACGAGAACACCAGAAAGTAATTGTTT
>NW_007404432.1:0-733 GCF_000475195.1 Diaphorina citri | reverse complement strand
TTGTTCCATTGCTACGAAATAAAAACGGCGATGGAACACTCATCTTAAAAAAAAAAAAAAAAAAAAATCAACTCCAAAAGGATGAAGCAGAAGAAAAAGAAGAAGCACTTAGTAAGTTTATGTTGAAACAAATTCTAGAAATGCTGAAGTTTTTCTTGGTACAATAGAATACTTTTCCTCGACTCTTCAAGAATCGCGATTCACGATTCTTTTGAAATATTCAACTCTTTGAATCGATTCACTCAATATTTACCCATCCCTAAAGCAGAAGGAAAAGAAGAAGCACCTAGTAAGTCTAAGTTGAAACAAATTCTAGAAACGCTGAAGTTTTTCTTGGTACAATAGAATACTATACGTATATCTATAGAATCGTTGTACATATACTGTGACAGAGCGTGATCTAAAAGGATAGGGGAACGTCCAGCGTCACTAGAGTGACCCCAAACCCTAAGAATTGAGTACTTCTTGTCTAATTACGAAGTAATTATAATAAAAAAAGAACTTCTGACGCTTGATTACGTTCGCCAAGACTTCAAGGAACAGATCATAGTTCAAAACTGAGTGTATCTAGGACTGAAAAGTCCCTGTATCCCGGCATCGGCAGTGTGCGGATTGGGGAACAATGTCTCGGGCTAATTTTAACAACCATAACAACACCATTGTTATGTGTAATTGTGTATCTAGCATTGAACACCACAACAGGAACACCCACAATGTTATGCAAGTGAAAAAC
>NW_007404431.1:0-733 GCF_000475195.1 Diaphorina citri | reverse complement strand
GAAAAAAAATTTGGACCGATTGCAATACTTTCATTACTAGTATAGCTCCGCTATACTGTAGTAATAGAAAGTAATAAAAGGGAAGCAGGTAAAGGAAGGAAAGAGAAGAGACAAGAAGAAAATAAAGGAGGAGGAGGAGAGAAGAGAACAGAGGAAAGAGGGGAAGAGAAGAGAACAGAAAGGAAGTGGAGGAGGAGACAGGAGAAGAGAAGAGAAGAGAAGAGAAGAGAAGAGAAGAGAAGAGAAGAGAAGAGAAGAGAGGAGAAGAGAAGAGAAGCTGCAAGACTGGATAAGGATAAGAGAAGCTTAGCCGTTCCACGAAGGATCCTTATTTGTTTAGGATAAAGTTCGCCTCGGGTGGGAATCGAACCCTAGACCTAGCGCTTACAAGCCAGGGCCGCAACCCTCCAAGCTAACTAGGCTAGAAAGAGGTAGGTACCTACCTTAAAGAATAGGTAGGTACCTATACATGAACATGAATATGTAAATAATTCTCTACATATTGTGTGCTCAAGTAAAGATATACCTACTGCCCAATGGCTCGTGGGTTTTATCACTGTAATCTCTGCGAAATTTTATGTTCAAATCTAATATTTTCGTGAAATCTGATGAATACTTATTTTCGTCAATAGATCTCCCTAGGTGCTTGGCCGAATTCAGTGATCAGCTTATCTGATGGTGATCTTGTGTAGAAAGTACCAAATTCAGACCATAGATAGATTGATAGATTATA
>NW_007404430.1:0-733 GCF_000475195.1 Diaphorina citri | reverse complement strand
CGGATTTCGCGATTATGTTCGCGGATTTGGCGATTTTGTTCGCGGATTTGGCGATTATGTTCGCGGATTTGGCGATTTATTCGCGGATTTCGCGATTATGTTCGCGGATTTCGCGATTATGTTCGCGGATTTGGCGATTTTGTTCGCGGATTTGGCGATTATGGTCGCGTATTTGGCGATTTTGTTCGCGGATTTTGCGATTATGTTCGCGGATTTGGCAATTATGTTCGCGGATTCGCGTCCCGAATCGACATTTTGGATATTTGGCAAGCCTAGTTAACATAAATATGTAGGTCATTATAGGCATTAGTTAACATAAATATGTAGGTCATTATAGGTAGGTATTAGTTAACATAAATATGTAGGTCATTATAGGTATTAGTTAATCCAAATGGTTTAACTTTAAATCAGATTGCACACTCTTTAATATCTTTGAATCTTTTCTAGCCCATTTTGAAGGAATTTTTCAATTCATCCAATTAGGTAGTTGATAGGTTGATAGATGAACTGATGAATTGTAATTGTTGAGGTCCTATCCTCCCTAAAGCGAAGAGAGAAGCCAGCCCTTCTGAGAACGAACGTTACCTGTTTAGCATAAAGTCCGCCCCAGGCGTGAATCGAACCTGGCACCTAGCACTTACAACGTAGATGGTCTACCCTCCAAGATTTATATAAGCTTTAACCCAACCTTTAGGGCTGTTCGCCCCTACACATAAGCCTCGGAGTGGGCTTT
>NW_007404429.1:0-733 GCF_000475195.1 Diaphorina citri | reverse complement strand
ATTTTGTTTGAATTTCCGGGCCTGAAAATTTAATGCTATGATAATTGAAATGAAAAACAAATAATAACACATTTTACAGAATAACGCAGGGTGCAGAATATAAAATTTAATGTCGTTCCATATGCCTCTCTCTCTCTCTCTCTCTCTTACATACACTCTGGTAATACAGTTTCTCTCTCTATTTTCCTCCCTCTCTCTCTCTCTCTCTCTCTCTCTCTCTCTCTCTCTCTCTCTCTGTCTCTCTTCCTTTTTCCTTCTCTCTCTCTTTTACACAAATCTGTTAATACAGTTTCTCTTTCCTTCCCTCTCTCTCTCTCTCTTTCTCATTTCATGTTTTTGTTCAGTGTATTTATTTATCAATGTATTTATTCCTTGTTTTTCTCCTCTTTTTCATTCTTCTTCTTCTTCTTCTACTTCCTTCTTCTTCTTCTCCTCCTCCTTCTCTTCCCTTTTCTCCGGCATTCTGCAAAAACACATTTTTCCTGTATATTAGGTGCAGGTAGGTACATACTACATACATGGGTATACAATATAGGTAGATAGTCTTCTTCTTCTCCTACTTCTTTTTCTTCTTCTTCTTAATATTCTTCTCCTTCTTCTTCTACTTCTCCATCTACTTCTCCTTCTCCTCCTTCTTCTTCTTCTCCTTCTCCTCCTTCTTCTTCTTCTACTTCTTCTTCTTCTACTCCTTCTTCTTCTTCTTCTCTTCCTCCTTATTCTCCTCCTTCTCCTT
>NW_007404428.1:0-733 GCF_000475195.1 Diaphorina citri | reverse complement strand
GACCTTATCGAACAAATAGTAGACCGTCTTCTTTTTTCATTGATTCGTTCATCCAGTTTTGTAATGTCCATTCATTCTTTGCAAACCAGGTTGTGAATGAATGAGTGAGAGGTGTTGGTATTGAGTCTAGTCGAAAGAGTTGTAATAGTAAAATCGGTTGTAAAGAAACAAGTGGATCTAGAATTCTAGTAAAATCGGTTGTAAAGAAATGGGAAGATCTAGTAAAATCGATTGTAAATAGCTGACCGGATCTTGTCGAAAGAGTTGTAAAGAAACGAGTGTACCTACCTATCTAGTATTCTAGTAAAATCAGTTGTAAAGAAATGGGAAGATCTAGTAAAATCGGTTGTAAATAGATGAGTAGATCAGTTGCAAGAGGCTTAGTGAAAAGAGATTGCAGATTTGTAAGTGGTTAAAAGATTACAGTAGAATTATTGTAGAGATTGTTAAAGTATACTGACGGAGTGACGGAATATTGAACACAATTAGGATAGAATTGAATTAAGGATGGGGAATTGGGGAGATTGCCTGCGGTCTTAATTTACCCCTTAGCTTCTATAACCTGCTGTATAAGGAATTATGTAATTATGTAGAAATCTGTAGAAGTTGTATCCATCATGGCATCTTTTAGATCAGCGAAACATAGGTGACTGTTTAATAATAGTGCTTATTTATTCTGCTCGCATAGGACTGAAAAGTCCCTTTACTCCAGCAGTAGGCTACTACTATTATT
>NW_007404427.1:0-733 GCF_000475195.1 Diaphorina citri | reverse complement strand
TGTACAAATCTGCTGTGGGGACCAGTGAAGGTAAGTAACGCTTTGGGTTCTTATCCGCCTTGTATGGTGTGACTCCAATCTAACTAGGCTAACTATACGTTATCCAGATGGATATGGCAGCAATGAGTCATCAACCCAAAATGAAAGAACCAATCAGAATGCGAGAATTCCTTGCATTGTTGCAATTAAGGTAAAGGTCTATTTTTATAAACTCTTTTAAAAAGTAAAGGTAGCTTCGATCTGTAACCTTTTTTTACAAGAGGTTGAAGCACTGTGCAATGTACCTTCCTCTTTTAAAGATTTTCTACCGTTGCACCTTTGACATGTTTGGCAACGTAGCCTACTTTTGTAATGACTCCTTGCTGCCATATCCATCTGGATAACGTATAGACATTGTTAAATGAATAAGTAGATATGTACTAATGTTCTGATTTGGTTTTGGTTTTGCAGACCTCGATGCGATGCTGTGATTGTGGCTACAGTTGTCACGAGCGATGTGCTGAGGGCGTACCAAAGAATTGTACCAAATATAAGAATGTGCAAGATGGAGGTACACTTACCAATCAGACCATAGCACGATCACATGACTCGGGATCTGTCAATTCTAGTAAGTTCATAGTTCAATTATTTCAATTATTCAAGTAGGAATTTTACTGCAGGGCGTACCTACCAAAGAATTGTACCAAATATAAGAATGTGCAAGATGGAGGTACACTTACCAATCAGACCATAG
>NW_007404426.1:0-733 GCF_000475195.1 Diaphorina citri | reverse complement strand
TCTATCGCTATCGATAGCATTTTTTTTTTTTTTTCGTTTCTTTTATTCTTTTTATTTATTTTAATTGAAAATTGTTCTCACGTGGCTACAAGATACAATTCACGAGGACACAAACGAATCCCTTATCTAACCTGAGTGTTAACACAGGGACGGGACGACATACATTGAGTGTTAATCCGGGACGGGACATAACCTGAGTGTTAATCCGGGACGGTACACGGCTTGAGTGTTAAACAGGGACGGGACATAACCTGAGTGTTAATCCGGGACGGGACACTCATTGGGTGTTAATCAGAGACGGGACATAACCTGAGTGTTAATCCGGGACGGGACACGCCTTCAGTGTTAAACAGGGATGGGACATACATTGAGTGTTAATCAGGGACGGGACATAACCTGAGTGTTAATCCGGGACGGGACACGCCTTCAGTGTTAAACAGGGATGGGACATACATTGAGTGTTAATCGGGGACGGGACATAACCTGAGTATTAATCCGGGACGGGACACGTCTTGAGTGTTAAACAGGGACGGGACATAACCTGAGTGTTAATCCGGGACAGGACACGCCTTGAGTGTTAAACAGGGACGGGACACGCCTTGTGGGTGTTCATCCGGAATGGATAAGATGTGTCCATGTCCAAACATGGTCGACCGGCCGTCAATCGACGAGATAAATCTATGTTATCGAGTCAGTATGGACTATGGACGGTTCAGTCAACTATTTGTGGACA
>NW_007404425.1:0-733 GCF_000475195.1 Diaphorina citri | reverse complement strand
TAACAAGTAACCTGTTGCGTGTAGACTCTGCTTTGCTCCTAACATAAGGTGTATTTTCCTTTCCGGAAATGGAACCGGTTCCGATGGTGCGCCATCTTGGATTTCCTATGGTTTAGTACAGACGCCATTTCAGTTTCCAAAACGGAACCGGTTCCGATGGTGCGCCATCTTGGATTTCCTATGGTTTAGTACAGACGCCATTTCAGTTTTCAAAATGGAACCGGTTCCGATGGCGCGCCATCTTGGATTTCCTATGGTTTAGTACAGGCGCCATTTCAGTTTCCAAAAGGGAACCGGTTCCGATGGTGCGCCATCTTGGATTTCCTATGGTTTAGTACAGGCGCCATTTCAGTTTCCAAAATGGAACCGGTTCCGATGGCGCGCCATCTTGGATTTCCTATGGTTTAGTACAAGCGCCATTTCAGTTTCCAAAAGGGAACCGGTTCCGATGGTGCGCCATCTTGGATTTCCTACGGTTTAGTACAGGCGCCATTTCAGTTTCCAAAAGGGAACCGGTTCCGATGGCGCGCCATCTTGGATTTCCTATGGTTTAGTACAGACGCCATTTCAGTTTCCAAAAGGGAACCGGTTCCGTTTCTGAAAGTTTCCCAGAAGGAAAATAACCTATACTTACAGGGTGGCTTAGGAATAAATGTCGGACTTTAGGGAGGAATATCGTGAGTATTACGGAAAGGGGGGGGGGGAAATATGCTTTGTTTTAGGCCTGAACTAG
>NW_007404424.1:0-733 GCF_000475195.1 Diaphorina citri | reverse complement strand
CTCGCTCTCTCTCTCTCTCTCTCTCTCTCTCTCTCTCTCTCTCTCTCTCTCTCTCTCTCTCTCTCTCTCTTCTTCCTTTGTCTACTTACTTTCTTACTCTAGAGAGAGAGAGAGAGAGACTCTCTCCCTCTCTCTATTTTCAACCTTTCTCTCCCTCTCTCTCGCTCTCCTTTTTTCTCCTTTCTCTTCTCTCTCTGTCTCTATCAACTTCTTTCTTGGTCTCTCTCTCTCTCTTTCTTTTTGTCCTTCTTTCCATCCCTTATATTTTCCTCTATCTCTCTCTCCACCCTTTCTTATACTTTTTCGTCATGAACACGTCATTCACTGTCTCACTTGCGCCTTTTCTTCCCCTATTCTCTCTCTCTCCTTCTACGCTGTGTCAATTTATACATCCTATACAAAAGAGAAAAAGCCTTTTTAAATTCTAGCGTTTTTTGGGGGAGGGGAGTTCAATTGACACAGTTTTAGATTTTTTTTTTTGAATGAATAAATTGACAAAGAGCACCTGAACTTTCGCGCACTAATTAAGTTTGTAGGTACCTAGGTACGTAATAAAAATGGACTAAATTTCAATACATAGGTACCTAGTTAGGTACATATAGGGTGCCTGGTTGTACCTTGGCCCCCAAAATCACTTTTTGATTTTTTTAATTTATTCTATTAATGTTATTGGCATAATTTTAATTGATTTAGAAAGGAAATTTTCTTGGCTATCTATACAATTAGCAATGAT
>NW_007404423.1:0-733 GCF_000475195.1 Diaphorina citri | reverse complement strand
AAATTATGGTTTTTTATTGATGGTTTCAAGATGAATAAAACTTACAAGGATCAATGTTTGTGCATTTGAGTCTTGTAGCTTCGCATTTATTATGTCTTTGAGTCCAATGACAAGCGTGTAGTAATATGTAGGCGTTCCATTCAGAATTTTAATGAAATATTGGATTGTACTAGTGACCATTTCGACATAAATGACTCTACCTTTCATAAATGATTTTGTATTTCATACACACTTGGTTGTGACTGCTTTAAATCACGTAAATGCTATATTGGAGGATTTTCAAAGGACATTTCGTAGTCAAACTATGGTTTCCAAGATCATTTCTAGCTTGGGTACCAAGGCGACTAGAAACATTAGAATCCTGAACAGAGTATCCGAGCGCAGAGTGACACATGCTATGGAAATTAGCAAATTACTAATCAACATATCACATTACAGAATACAAATCCCATCCATTACGCCAGCAGTATGTCAGCCAACACGAAACACTTGGTCATCTCTATAAGTAGTTCCTTCAATAACAATGCACGGTGTTTAATGTATGCAGAAATCTTGAATAATTGCTTGAAATTCCTCACAAAGGTAAGAAATAAGAATAACAATGATAAAAATCTTCAAACCAAGAATGTCGAAGAACAAACGAAGTTACGTGCTTCATTCTGGTTTACTTCGGTCATCCATCTTCATTTGACAAGCTGAGATCACTCTATCAACTGAGTGTCTTCCACTAGAA
>NW_007404422.1:0-733 GCF_000475195.1 Diaphorina citri | reverse complement strand
TTTGGACCGATTGCAATACTTTCTCATTACCTTGTATAGGTTCCCTATACGTAAGGGTAATAGAAAGTAAAAAATGAATGGGCCACTATACCCTGTATAGTGCATGAACTATCCTAGGGTCATTACCTATCCGTACCTGTCTATTGAAGTCGTCTAACTTCCCAACATGTGATAGGTTCACATGAAATGGGGGGGTTTCCCTTCAGTGGAGAGCTTGGGGTTAATGACACCTTTTAATTGGGGAGTGAGTCATAGAAATAAATCAATAATGTTATCTAATATTTTTATAGTTCATTGCACTCTTATAGATTTCACTTAGCTTAAAAAAGGTCCAAATGTGATCTTGAATTTTCAATTTGTAAACAAAATTATATTACAAATTACGTGTATATCAAGAATTCAAGAGTGTGGTGCTCTAATAAACTGTTAGCATAAGGGGACATCTCGTTCTAAGCTGAGAGTCTAAATAAAGTTCGTTCTCGGAACGACTAATTTTCTCCTATCCTGTTTTCCTTCTCTCTTCGCTTTCGGGATGATTAGACCTTAGCAGTTACAGTTCCATAACACCTCTTTATTGGAACAAGTTCTGCTGTTACGTACTCGTTTTAATGACTTTAACTTTCCTTGTACGCTTTCCTTTTCTTATTTTCGTTAGCTTTCATTGCTATAAAAACCAATCAAATATTTTTCCATCAATAAACAGCAAAATTACCCACCCACCTTGTGATTCAAG
>NW_007404421.1:0-733 GCF_000475195.1 Diaphorina citri | reverse complement strand
AAAAAAAAATAAAAAAAAAAAAAAAAAAAAAAAAAAAAAGGAGCAAGTACAAAATATTATACATTACAAGATTTGGTACCTCCTTAGGTACCTACAGGATCAGATTTTAGCAAATAATTTAGTATGATATAAACTTTGATTTTTAAAATATTCCTTGTTTCTCTAGGAAGCCAGGAACAACTGTATTAACACTCAGTTAGAGTTGACCGATATAGAAACCAGTCTAGACCAAGCCATCAATGAAACCAAAGATAAAGTGGACCACATCAAATCCCTCATAGATAACATAGCTGCCTCGGAAGTGAGTCTCGACAAGAAGATCGAGAAGAGACAAATAGAACTGGATAGAAATGTAAAGCGACTGCAAACACTGAAGACAAGAAGATCGAGAAGAGACAAATAGAACTGGATAGAAATGTAAAGCGACTGCAAACACTGAAGAAAGTCAAGTAAGTAGAGAATAGAATAATATTCGAAATAGAACATGTAGAATACGAGTTTGTTCTATTGGGATAGGACTGAAAAGTTCCCGAGTAAAAATTGAGGAGCTGGGTGCAAAAAGGGAAGTATGGAATTTTTGCCCTTTTTGCGTAAAACGGTTTTTTGAATAGAACGTGGTGCGCTCCATCTTCCAGCGTTTGAACTGCAGTGATAATTTTTTTTTCGATGAGTTACAGCGTTTTTTGTAAACATACTTTTCAAGGATTTTGATGAAAAATTGAAAACTTTAAAG
>NW_007404420.1:0-733 GCF_000475195.1 Diaphorina citri | reverse complement strand
TCCTTTTTTTTTTTCTTCTTCCTAGTGCTCTTTCTCCTCCTCATTTTCCTTTTCCCGCTTCTATTACTTCTTCTCTTCTTGTTGTTAGTTTTCCTTTTCCTTCTACTTCTTTTCCTTGTCCTCCTCCTCCTCCTCCTTCTTCTTTCTCTTTTCATTCTCCTTTATTTCTTTCTGCTTCTTATTTCTGAGAGTCATAATGTCCCAAAGGTGACATTGGGGGGGCGTGAGATATAATGAGATTTTTTTTCTCATCTTCTTCTTGGTCTTGTATTTTTCTCTCCAGAGCTGACACACGTACACAAGTTTCATTACTTATTGATTGTCAAGCTCCCGGCAACAGTGCACGGGTTTTTATTAAGCGTCTCAACAAATGAAAGATTTAAAAAAATTCATGCTTTTATTAAATATAAATAAACTTCTGAGTTTTCTTATAGAATATCCTATTGTAATCGACTGAACCAAATTTCAAGTCAATCGGCCCAGCAAAAGTTGCTTAAGTAGATATTACAAATTAAATAAAAGATTGTAAAAAGTGATTAATTGATCATGGTCTTCTGAAAATGGCTAAGTTAAGGATACACCCAAGAAAGCAAAAATTAAAGATAATACCCCGTGAAAGTGTAACCTTCGAAACCTCCCCCAATGTGAATGCAAAAAATGCAATTTCTTTGTGTTATTATGTCACAACTTTGGTGCTCACTGCAGCATTGTAGGATTTTTCCCAATATCTCAA
>NW_007404419.1:0-733 GCF_000475195.1 Diaphorina citri | reverse complement strand
GTCACGTGAAGTCATGGGATGTAGTTCAAAGTTTTCCCATAATATTGTAGGTAATTTCGTTCAGGACAGCCAGACTACTATCACGTCACGTGACCTCAAGTGACGTGAGGGCAGTGTGGCTATCATCCACCCCCCGGTTTATCACCGTTTCGACTCGCGGCCCCCCTATTGACAAAATCCTGAATACGGCTCTGACTGCAACGGCTCTTTACAATGTGAGTACGATATTCCTAAACATCCGTTTATAATACTCGTACAATACCTACCCCCTTCCTGGTTAAAAAGACAATAGACAAAATATACAATATTCAAGACAATATACAATAGAAAATATACAATCTACAATACGAACAGTGGAAACAGCTCTGAGCTATGCAGATAGATCATTATAAACCGAAACGTATAGCAACAAAATAGAAAATGACACGGAAACATAAACTTTCTCCCAACACAAAGTTAAAGTTGTGGCGCTGCGAAACATTTTAGTAGACACGCGAAAACCATTAAACTTTGTAACTTTTCTACAGAGTGTAACGGTTGTTTGGAGAGGCACTCTCTAAAGATACAGACTCACCCAGTCGATATCTGTCGACTGATGTACCGGAAACCCATATAAAGTAGGAAGACCAAAGGAGATTGGAAGACCAATTGGAGATTGTGGGGGCACGGTTGGTCCAGTGGTAACGCGCTTGCTTGCCATGCAGAAGGTCCCGGGTTCGAATCCCACCATCGA
>NW_007404418.1:0-733 GCF_000475195.1 Diaphorina citri | reverse complement strand
ATGGTACTTAAATTTCATTCTATCTTCTTGGCTTTCTATCTCTCTTTTTCTTCTCTCTCCGCCTCTCCTCCTTCCCTTCCCTCTCTCTCCCTCTTCCACCCTCTGCTTCTCTCTATTCTTCTTTCTCCTCTTTTTCCTCTGATATATTCTCTCTCCTTTCCTCTCCTCTCCTCCTCTATCTTTCCTCTTGAACAATTAGAAACATAATTCACTTTTAATAGATTGTATCTCAGGTAGGTACTCCTTTCCGTATACGTCTGTAAGAGAGTAAGATTGCATCATAGAAGTACTGTGAACTCTTATAAGTTTCTCTTGTAACGTTTGATCAGTGCCAAATGTGCAGTTTTATTATCACCTCAGGGCCCTTAGGCTTCATAAAACCCCGTGACACTGTACTCTTACGTATTTCTTGGCCTCTTATGTTCTTCTGTTTGAAGAATTTACAGATGCATATTAAACCTACGGATGCATATTAATGGATGTAAATGTTCAGAACCGATCAAGGAAATTCCTAGCATTCTAATTCCATGTTTTTTTTTCGAGTGACAGAAAGAGATAGAGTGAGAGTTGCATTGTCGTTTTTATTTCGTACCAATAAAACAACTGCTATATTAGGTAACATTAGACTCGTGTGGTCTGTGTCGTAGCGTGGCCGTCCCGTTTTATGTCCATCAGATGAGCGATAAGAGACACAATTTGTGTACTCAAGGGCCATAAAGACGGTCCTAGTAGG
>NW_007404417.1:0-733 GCF_000475195.1 Diaphorina citri | reverse complement strand
TTTCCACGTGTCTTTTATTTTGGTGTAGATATCTAATTATGTACTAATGAACAATAAATCATTATTGACAATAACAATTATCAATTAAGTATTTAGTTATTGGCAATTACCTTGGTACTTACAGGTATTTAGCAATTTTAATTAATTGTCTACTGTCTTACACAAGTTCACTATTTTGTTAGCTGACCATTTCGGGCCGAAAATTTGACTTTTTATCCTAATATCTCTCTATTCGCGGGAGAAAAATTCATTTTCGAATCATATTTCATTCATGACATCACTGTTTACAGGTTGTGCTAAGAGATTAGAGGTTCATAGTCTTGCATGAAGGGCGTAGAAGATTAAAGTTGACCCTGTAACACAAGAAGAGAGAACATGTAGCTGTCTTTGTTGGTGTCGCAAAAGTTCTGCCGTAATACAGAGGAAAAACCTTTGAAAACATTGCATCACCATCATAAAAGTTCTGTTCCTGTGTCATTAAGATATTGCGAAATGAAAAGTGCCAAGTTTGTAAAGTTGCTTTTAGGAACAGGTCAGAGATCGCTATGTCTTTGAAAAAATGAAAAGAAGAATCCAGAATGATGTACGATGTATGAAAAAGAATTCTTACATAATATTGGCACAACCCCTATAATATAAAAGAAGAAAAAATAATAAAATCTTATAAAATAAGATAATAAAAGCCATAAATGAAACTTAAACCTGACCTAACCAAGTGATAATCAGTAAATAA
>NW_007404416.1:0-733 GCF_000475195.1 Diaphorina citri | reverse complement strand
TCCAGATCTCCACACTCCTTCTCTGTCTTAAACTCCAGGAAGGTGGCAAGTCTTTCTTAAGTATTTCTTGAATTTTCTGGCCCATTTCTCAAACAATGTTGATCACGAAATTCCATGCCCCGACTGGGATTGAACCCACAGTCTCCTATTTGCCAGGCGAGCTTCTTGACAACTATTTGTCACCTTTAATGGCTTCTTTTTCTCTCCTCTCTCTCTCTCTCTCCCTCTTTCTCTCTCTCGTCCTCCTTCTCTCTTTCCTTTCTCTCTCTCTCGCCCCCTTCTCTCTCCTCTCTCTCTCCCTCTCTCGCCTTCCTTCTCTCTCCCGCCCTCCCTCTTTCTCTCTCTCTCGTCCTCCTCTCTTTCCTCTCTCTCTCCCTCTCTCGCCTTCCTTCTCTCTCCCGCCCTCCCTCTTTCTCTCTCTCTCGTCCTCCTCTCTGTCTCCCCCTTCTCTCTCCTCTCTCTAGCCTCTCTCTCCCTTCCTCTCTCTCCCTTTCTTCATGTTTTATCGGTAGATATGATATTATTTGCAGCCCATGTTTCTGAACAAAAAGAAATTTCTGTTCCACTAAATAACACACATGTAGCAAGGTTATGACTTACCTATCGGTTCATCACAAGTTTATAACTTAGAACACTCTACAAGTTTAGTACTTAGAACACGTTCTCCTGGTGTGTAAAGGTGACGAGAGAAATTGCATTCATTCCAAAGATCCAAAGTCTGTAGCACTATTCA
>NW_007404415.1:0-733 GCF_000475195.1 Diaphorina citri | reverse complement strand
TAATGTTTAAGTCACCCATCCATTTATTGGCCTTGCTCGGCGTAGCTTAACATAGATGACGCTAAAACCGGTCTTAAAAGATTGACTGAAGTGTTATCTAAAACTTTCTCGCTTTGAGTTCATAGGTCGTCGCGACAAATTTCGAGATCAGAGCTCATTTGTGTGAGAAAATGTGAAAAAAATCCCCCCAAAACCAGTTTTTTTGATTTTTTGGCTTTATGGTTTTCTGGACAAAATTTACACCACCATTTTCGTGTTCCTGGTAAAAAGACCTTTAATTTGATATATAGGTCGACTAGGTTTGGATAAGTCCTTCTATGGGGACAGACCGACAGACCGACTGACCGACATACCACACACAGACGACACCGAAGCGAATACAATAGTCCGTCCCTTATACCTTTTTATTACTATTGTAATAATAAAGGAAGGACGGACTAAAAATGAAGGGGCCACGATTTTTTTCCCAATTATCCAGGTTTCCCACTTAAACAGGTTCGACTGTATATCTATGTATCTAAGATCAGAGTATCAGTTAATAAAGAGATTCTTTTCTCGGTGATTGGATAATTTCTTTACCACCCAGATCTCTCTCTCTCTCTCTCTCTCTCTCTCTTTCTTTCTTTCTCTCTCTCTCTCACTCTCTCTCTCTTTCTATCTTTCACAAGTCATCAATTATCAATTATTTCTCATTCCGCCATTTCTTTGTTTTGTAGAGTAGAAAATAAAACCC
>NW_007404414.1:0-733 GCF_000475195.1 Diaphorina citri | reverse complement strand
AGGTCAGTAGATTTGGCACTGGAACAAAGACAATTTCAGATAATTAGCTAGGGACCTATTTTGATTTGCAAGCCCAATGGAAAATACCTTGCCAAAATTGTCTTTTTTGATGCGCGGTAGAGGAACAAGGGCCATAAATGAAGTGTAAACCGTATAAGGTAAGTAAGTAGAAAGGAATAACTGGGCAGTTTTATTGGTTAACTTCCAGGTCTATTCCTGCCAGGAAAAAACATAGGAAAAGAGTTCATCTACCATTCTACCTCTTCTCTACCTTCTGCGGGGGAAACAAGTGAAAGTTAAAATAATTGCAGTTAGCATGAGTTTCATGTTAATCGATAACTTCGAAGGAAAAAAAAATAATAAAGGAAGAAGAAGAAGAGGGAGAAGAAGAAGAAAAAGAAGAAGAGGAGGAGGAGGAGAAGGAGAAGAAGAAAAAGAAGAAAAAGAAAGAAAGAAAGAAAAAAGTTCCACTAAATGCTATGTTGTCAAAATAGTAGAGAAGGTAGTTTCTATGAATATTGATGGTATGTGAACTTGCGAAAGCTTTCGATTGGGCTAAGGGTGGATATCTATTAAAAAAAAAATGCCTTTTTTTACTTTCCTTATCCTATAGGAAGGAAAGTAATGTAATCGGGTCAAATTTTCGATGGTCCGATTTTAGTGCCAAAACACGTTTTGAGGTCCCTAGAGCCTAAATACAAAGTTTCAGCCATTGGTCCGTGTGTATGTCTGT
>NW_007404413.1:0-733 GCF_000475195.1 Diaphorina citri | reverse complement strand
TCAATCAATTTCTCTCTCTCTCTCTCTCTCTCTCTCTCTCTCTCTCTCTCTCTCTCAACCAACCTCAGTGGTGTAGTGGTTGGTGGACTCTGAATCTGGAGATTGGTGGTTCGAGACTTCGAGTCATAAAATTTAGAACGAAGACAGATTTCTATTATCATTTTCCTTTTTTTATCTCTTTTCTTTTCCTTCTTCTCTCTCGATTCGTATTCTCTCTTTCCTATACCCCTTTCTCTATGATATTTTGTATAATTTCTGCTGTGTTCCCTCGTCTCTCACTTTCTCCTATTCTTTTTTTCTCATTCCTAGGTACTCTATTTTCTTACTCTCTCCTTCTCTGTCTCCACTGTTCCTTTTCTCCTCCTTCCCTCTCTCCCATTTTCTCCTCTACTCTTTCCCGCTCTCTCTCACTCTCTTTCTCTATAACTCTCACTCATTCGATCCTCCCATTTCTCTCTCTCCCTCCCCCTTCTTCCCATTTTCTCCTCTACTCTTTCCCGCTCTCTCTCACTCTCTTTCTCTATAACTCTCACTCATTCGATCCTCCCATTTCTCTCTCTCTCCCTCCCCCTTCTTTTTTTTTCTTCTTCCGTTCTATGTCTCTGTCGTCCTCTTTCTCAATCTTCTCAAAGTTGTGTCGCTTTTGTGATCTATCTCTCTCATTCCAGTTCCCCTCTTCCTTTTTCTCTCTCTCTCTCTCTCCCTCTCCCTCTCTCTCTCTCTCTCTCTCTCT
>NW_007404412.1:0-733 GCF_000475195.1 Diaphorina citri | reverse complement strand
GAATGAGAACAGATTTTCCCTCTATACGTGCTGGGTCAACTCAGGAGCACTAGAAAATAACCTCGGGAACGGTGTACAGTCTCTCCCTTTTCCCTTCCTCCCCCTCTTTCTATCACTCTCTCTTTCTCTCTCTTCCTTTATCTCCCTCTTTTTCCCTTTTTTCCTTCCTCCCTATTCAACTCCCTGCCTCCCCCGCCCCCTCTTTCCCTTCATTTTTTTCTCTCTCTCCCTTTCCCTCTCCGCTCCGTTTATCTCCCTCTCTTTCTCTCCTCCCTCCCAGTCCCCTCTTCCTTTTCGGCTCTCTCTCTCTCTCTCCGTATCTACGCCCTCTGCTTGCCTTCTATACTTGCTCCCTCCGTCTTTACTCTCTCCCTGCCTTTTGCCTTTCTTCCGCTCTCAAAAATAAAACACCCATACTCCTCCGTCCTTAGGAGTGATTCATTTTCCTTCCCCATAACACATTAACGAAAGCTGACGGCAAGTTTGAAACCTCTGGCTAGTAGCTAGGGGCACAGGACAGGCTGCGGGTTTTATCTTGGATAGAACACGTTAGCCAATGAGCGAGCTTTTGTGATTAATATACTGAGAGAGGTGGATATTTTCTGCTGATGGATTAGCTAATACCTACAGGATGGGACAAAATACTCTAATAAGTAAGTAAAAAAATCTGGTGTGAACATCACACGACTTTCTATTACATTTGCGGAATACGTATTTGAAAAAAAAAAAAAAT
>NW_007404411.1:0-733 GCF_000475195.1 Diaphorina citri | reverse complement strand
AAGTGTCTACCCTCTTTGAGTTCGCTATATAAGCTGTCCTAATGTATACGTAGGTATATCAAATTTACGAAAGTCATTTTCCCGAAACCCTACCTACCTTTGATATGGTTTTATCCTACTCTCATGTTACTCCCTCCTGATCTTAAGGACCAAGTTGGTTCCAATGAGAGAACCAAAGGGAGAGCTCTTTCCTCTTTTAAGACCTCTCAGCGTACATCAAAATGTAAGTAGATACATATCACCAAGTAGATTCTATTGAACGTACTTTGCACAAATGCACATGTAAAGCTTCTTGCTAATTTACATCTTTGCATTTCATGTGTGATACGTAAGAAGTGTTAGGGCACATTGGGTGAGTGGGGGCAAAAAGCCTCTCTCTTCTTTTGAAGCCTTGCACTTGCATGCAGATATAAAGTTAAGACAAGTCGGCTTTTTGTAGTTTTGATCTTTCTATCTTTATATTTTACCTCCTGATAACTAAATATGTATTTTGATGCCGGGAAAATATAATTCAAGAGAAAAAAATGTCCTCTACACATGTAAATTACTTTTACAGAGATGCAAATAGAAAAATCCCAGAGGTCAAATTTCGACTTTTTGCTCCCACTTACTTTATGGTTTCTCTATTCCTTGGAATTCCTTTGTGTCAAGGATTACGGGATAAGACTGAATTGAGTGACGCTGCTTGTGATGAATTTGAAGTGGGTCAAATACTATTACCTAGGATTTGGGG
>NW_007404410.1:0-733 GCF_000475195.1 Diaphorina citri | reverse complement strand
TGCTTAGCAATTCTTCAAAAGGAACCGCGCTATGAAAACTAGGACAGAAGAAAAGAAAACTAGTTTCTGTACTCAACAAACATAAAGGAGGAAGAGGAGAAGAAGAACCTATAAATGAACATGAGGTAAGTGTAAACGGAAGAAAATTTGGGAGAAGCAGGAGCTGATTACGCAATATTTGGCAAGGTTTACTCTACATTTACGCAATTTCTTGCCTGTCCTGCCCGGCTCCCTTGCTTAAACATGTTGAAAGGAAAAAAGTGACGCATCTTTACGATATTCATAGTCCCCCCTTTATTATACAGCTTCTGTACTGAATGGGAATTTCATAGATTTCATACGAAACGATATTGTTGAGATGGAGTCAACACTGATCTCGAATGCTGATAATATTTGGTCAAAAATATTGGTGTCAACGTTTAGAAAAATCCAAATATATCCAGTAGGTATAGAGAAATAGACGTGGTAACATGATTTAAAAGTTAAAATTAAAAATCAATAATTATGTACCTCTGGGCTCTCTCTGGGTAACTGTGTATGCAAAATTCAAATAATAGTTTTAAAATCGGAGGATAAAAGGACTTTATATCAGAAGTTCAACACCATTTGGAGAAGGGTAAGAGATACCCAATACTCAAGTTTTCACAAAGGTACATTAAAATAGACTAAGTCTGTGTTTTAGATGACAACAGGATATTTCATTTAAAAAGATATCAGATTTTTACGTAATAAC
>NW_007404409.1:0-733 GCF_000475195.1 Diaphorina citri | reverse complement strand
AAGGACAGGGACAGATTATTTCTTAACTAATTGACAGGGATAAGCACTGTGTTTGCAGGAGAGAACGAATAGGACATAGGTACTGATGTAGCTTTGAAATACAGCAAAGTAAGACGGGATAAGGAATGTAAAGATAGGTACAGGCACGTGAAATGTGTTTTTTCATTCCCTGAAAAATGTTAATGTCTCAGATATCCATTACCCAAGTACATGGGAAGATGAGATGTTTACGTTATACCCATTGGTTAAATTCTTTCTTTATATTTGCAGAAACATGGGACAACCAACAAACCTCTGAAGGCTGTGCGATTAAATTTAGAAGTAAGTATATGCGATAGGAAATTAAATTAAAATATCAAAAGCAAAAGAACCATATACATTACACGTTTACTCTGTGTCCACAAAAACAAGCTGTGTCCACACATAGGTAGATCTACCGTGGATCGACGAGGTGAAGAGGTAAATCTATATTAATAATAATAATAGACTCTTTATTGCTCAAAATTCATACAATACCAAAATTTAACAAAAGGCGGGATTATTGCCGTGGGCCATCCAAGCCGAGGCAGTGTACAGTTTCAGTCGACGTCAATTGACGGCGTCGACACTGTGTGGACACAGCAGAAGTCCAACTGATGCAGTTGAAATTTATATCCAAGAGAGCTCAGCACCTCCTAGCTCTTAAAAAGGGGGCTCCTTTTTTTAGCTAGGAAGTGCTGACCTCTCTTGGATA
>NW_007404408.1:0-733 GCF_000475195.1 Diaphorina citri | reverse complement strand
GTGGCCTAGCGCTTACAAGGCAGACGCACTACCAACTAAGCTAGCTAGGCTGGCTGAACCTTAACTTAATTTATGCCGTTACATCTTAATTTTTACTTTCTATTACCCTTACGTATAGGGAACCTATACAAGGTAATGAGAAAATATTGCAATCGGTCCAAATTTTCAAAATCGGGAAATGGGTGGAAATATCCATTTTGGGTCCCCTGATTCCAAAAAAGTGGTTTTCAGCCCATGGCCTGTACGTTACGAAATTTTCAAAATCGGGAAATGGGTGGAAATATCCATTTTGGGTCCCCTGATTCCAAAAAAGTGGTTTTCAGCCCATGGCAGTTACGTACGTACGTACGTACTACAGGTTTAAATGGGAAAAAGTAGAAAGTTGTGAACAAAATATCTCAAGAACGGTTCGTTTTGGTTCTCAGACTAAAGGCTCAGACTTGAACAAACTCTTTGTTAAATTTTTCGGCCATCCTTTGGGGTTTCTGAAACTTGAAATCTATCAAAATAAATTTCAAAGAAAGGCCAAATTTAATGTGACTGTACTACTCTAGACCAGGAAGTAAAGGAAAAAGTAGAAAGTTGTGAACAAAATATCTCAAGAACGGTTCGTTTTGGTTCTCAGACTAAAGGCTCAGACTTGAACAAACTCTTTCTCTTTGTTAAATTTTTCGGCCATCCTTTGGGGTTTCTGAAACTTGAAATCTATCAAAATAAATTTCAAAGAAAGGCC
>NW_007404407.1:0-733 GCF_000475195.1 Diaphorina citri | reverse complement strand
TCTTGAGTAGCATACTTATATCTTGAGTAGCATACTTATCTTCAACCTACATGTGTCGATATTTACAGCGCGTTTAATCTTGACATCTCATTTTAATTTACCCTATCCAGGAGTTACGAAACGAAGGTAATAGAGGTACCTCTAATGGGTATAAATAACCATTCAATCCGCCATCTTTAAGTTGAAATGTGTGTACCGCGTAGGACTCGCGAGCTCATTAGGAGGCTCACAGGTTGTACCACTCACAGGTTGTACTGCGGATGTTAGATCCCCCGCAGCCTAGGCTTCTGATTGGTGGGATCGGCAGCTGTTGCTGTACAACTGGTTTATAAATGAGGTTCCTTTATTTTACCTTCTGCTCAAGGGGTCTCTGTTTATTTATTTTATTTTATATAAGTTTCCATTTATTGGTTTCTCAGAACAACTCTCTCATCAAAATAAATTGTTTCATCAAAATAAATTGTTGACAAATGGTATACCCATCCGTAAAAGCCGGAGCTTGTGCCACGGATGGGGAAAACTTATAGACTCCGCTTGGCGTAAAAAGTATTGTGGAGTCGTAGATTCGTATAAGTTGAAAGCTTTTAGGGCCGTTTGCCCGTACACCCCATAATAGGTCAAAATACATGAGACCTTGGTTAGACTGCTGTGGGGTAAAGGGACTTTTCAGTCCTATCCCAGCAGGATAAACAAGGTATATTCTATTCTATTCTACACCTAAGCCTCAATGTGG
>NW_007404406.1:0-733 GCF_000475195.1 Diaphorina citri | reverse complement strand
TTTTTTTTTTTTTTTTTTTTTTTTTTTTTTTTTTTTTACAGATAATGTGTATACCTACTTCGTCTAAAACATATTTCCAGAGGGCAACGTGCTCTTTAAAATTTGTATAATGAAGTCCAACGGAAGCAAGCTTACAAATCGGAGGAGCTTGGAGGTTTAATTACCTAAATTGACTAACTAATAACTATTTTCTAGGATTCCATAATAATCACATGGTAGCCTAGTCAGCTTGGAAAATAGCCTAGTTTATAGTTAGCTTGCAAGGTAGCGTTAAGCCTAGGTGTCTGGCTAGGGGACATTAAACAGAGAGAAGACTAGCGTCTGGCTGTGGGACTATAAACAGGGAGGAGAACAGCTAACCCTAACCAGCCTAGCAAGCTGGCAGTTCTTCAAAGGATTCTCTCTGCTTTTAAAGACCAAGCACAAGTCCTCACGATGGTTGACTGCGGTTCAGTACGAGCCAGCCAAATTAACATGGCTAGAGCTAGAGACCATCACCCCGGTGTATAGCAGATACAACAAGCAGGGTCCGTCCCTCCGGGAATTTTTCAGCCCGTAGTGATTGGAGAAAATCAGTACCTATGTACCTACCTAATCTGTTTAATATTCAGTTTATTATCATTCTTGATTTGATTTATTGATTTTACTTTCATGTAAGTAATGATTTAAAATCAAGACTAGAGCCCGTTCTCCCTTTATTCCCAATATAAGGTTTAAGTCACCCATCCATTTA
>NW_007404405.1:0-733 GCF_000475195.1 Diaphorina citri | reverse complement strand
TCTCTCTCTCTCTCTCTCTCTCTCTCTCTCTCTCTCTCTCTCTCTCTCTCTCTAGTCTCCCTTCTCTCTTTTTCCTCTCTCCTGCTCCCTCTATTTTGCTTTCTATGAAGGAAAATCGTTCTAAGGTATTTTTCGAGAGGAAAAATAAAAGTCCCACCGCAATCAAAATTGTCAGAAAGCTAAAGCCGGGTGTGATCGTTTGAAATCTAAGGGCATGAGAAGGAGAGAGAGGGTATAGAAAGAAAGAGAAAGAGAGAGAGAGAGAGAGAGAGAGAGAGAGATAATGAAAGGCTAGGGAAAGGTAAGGGAATGGTAGAGAGAGAAGGATAGAAAAGGGAGAGGCCAGAGTATTTTAGGCCGTGGAAATCTGATGAAAATTTCTCCTCATTTTGTCCGATCCGTTAGCTCTGTCACACGAAAAATGAAAAATTGGTTAAAAGAAAGAAAAAAACTTTAGCTTGGCTTATAATCTAGCCTTCCTATAATTAGATTTTTCCCCGGGAATTCGAACCTCAGTCCTCTCAATTATGAAGCTTGATCAATTGATAATAAAATTTAGGTAGATCAATATTGATAAGTTGATCAATATTGATAACTATTCACACTATA
The DNA here is from genome assembly GCF_000475195.1 of Diaphorina citri. Classification (NCBI taxonomy): domain Eukaryota; kingdom Metazoa; phylum Arthropoda; class Insecta; order Hemiptera; family Psyllidae; genus Diaphorina; species Diaphorina citri. The sequence continues at coordinate 124 of NW_007404405.1, read as the reverse complement.
GTATCATTTATCTATAGGTTCCTAAATGGGATTATTTGGTACAATTATACTTACATAGATAAGTTCCTTGTCATATCGGATTTTCAAATTCCATAGAAGTGACGCCTCATTGAGATCCCTGCAA
>NW_007404404.1:0-733 GCF_000475195.1 Diaphorina citri | reverse complement strand
GGGGGGGGAAACCCCCCTTTTAAAAAAAAAAAAAAAAAAAAAAAAAAAAAAAAAACTCAAACTGCCTGATGTAGTTTTTACTCCCTTTTTCTTCTACTTCTTATTCATATTGAAGTAGCAGTTTGCCCGAACTTCGCCACGGTAAATTGATCATAACTCGAGATCGGTTTGGTTTTCGGCAATATCCTCTCACATTGTACATCTAGAATTCTAGAGTCTAGACAATATTGGGAATATTCCTACCAAATTTCAGCTTTCTAGGTGTTGAGATTCTAGTGATAGAGTGATTAGTGTGTGAATGAGTGAGTGAATTTATCTTGCTTTTAGGGATATTTCCTACCTAGACCACATTAGGGATACCCCTAGCAAATTTCAGCTTTCTAGGTGTTGGGGCTATGGCAATAGAGCGATCAGTGTGTGAATTAATTTATCTCTCTTATTTAATTTCCTTTTTTTTTTCTCTTTGTCTCACCAGGTCTAGACTCCATCTCGACCCAGCTTAGTCTGGACCCGAACGTGGAGAAACAACTGCGGGCAGCCCTGTCCCAACTGTCCTTCCTACGCACCGCCTGGGAAAACATCCTCCCCCGTCACATCTACTGCCGAAGTATGGGATCTCTGGTCACGTCTCTAATCAAAGAAGTGATAGCATGTCTCGTGAACACGTCTGATATTACGAGTCACGTCTCACAAGCCTTGCTCCTCCTATTCGATATGATTCAGAATCACGTCA
>NW_007404403.1:0-733 GCF_000475195.1 Diaphorina citri | reverse complement strand
GGAAGTTAAGCAAAATTGTGTGTGGTTAGCTGTTAGCTGGTTAGGTTAGTTGTTAGTATCTGAACCGGAGACTGTCCGATATCCAATTTTTTACAAAAATTTTTAATAAAGTTTTATTCTTGATGGTACATAATAGAAGTTGAAAATCGTACTGATTTTCATTGTTCTATATCAAACCGTTATCGAGATAATTTACATTATTACATACCTACCTAAAGTATACCTACCCGTTTACCCATACTGCAGTTCATGTCTTGAAAATCACTTTTGCTTTTACTCAGGGCCCTCAGGGGACCCGATGTTTCCAAACATTTCCCGATTTTGAACGTTTGAACCGATTCCTGTTTTTAATTTCTCATTTTATAATTACCTAGGTAGATAGGTACCTAGTAGGTTCCCAATAAGTAGGTACCTAAGGACCTAAGGTATGTACCTAGGTAATAGCAAGTAAAAATTCGAATTTTCTTTCTCTTTGCATACCCACAGTATAGGAGAGATAGGTAAGCAATGAAAAACAATTTTCATTGCTTTTTCAAGAGAGGGAATTTTTTTCTCGTCTTTTTTCGACTTTTTTTTATCAAAGAAAATTTTCTTTGACACTTATGAGGGATCTGAATGGTAATTTCCTTGCCTTTCTTTTCTCTCCTACTTCTTCCGAAGGAAACTTTTTTCACCCTCATTATGATAAACGTGCTTTTTATATAAAATGCCCGAGAACCAAAAGGAAAAGAAA
>NW_007404402.1:0-733 GCF_000475195.1 Diaphorina citri | reverse complement strand
GTGATAATAAAAGTTGTGCCGTTTGTGAAATGTGAAAATAAGGAGAGACAGAAGTTGATAAGAAATAATAAAGATACCATTATACCTACCTGATGGGCAGATAATTCACTAGAATCTAGATGGTAAAATGACAGATGATGTTTCTGACGAATTCAACTTGGTTTCTTACATTTATTTTTCAAATTTAATAAGTAATTACAGTCGTACCTGTCTAAGTGGGAAACCTGGATAAGTGGGAAAAAATTGTCGGTCCCTTGGATTCCCACTTAGACAGGTTTGACTGTAGAACTAAATAACTTACGCACTAAAAAAGCCTTTTTTCAAATAGAAAGGGAGGAAAATTTTGGATGAGAAAAAGATCTAGGGGAAGAGAGAAAAAGATTTAGGGGAAGAGAGAAAGAGATCTAGGGGAAGAGAGAAAAAGATTTCGGTGGAATAAAAAGAGAAGGGAAATAGGAGAGAGAAGACATGAGAAAGTTTGGAAAAGGACGGAGAGAAATGTAACTACCTAAATAAGAAAAAACTTCTAGCTACCCATCCCACAATTTCATACTTCTCAGAGAGAGAGAGAGAAAGAGAGATAGGGAAGGGGGGGAAGAGAAGGAGGGAGAGAGAAGGGGGGGAGAAGGAGGGAGGGAGAGAGTGAATCTTTTTTTGAGGGAGAAATCATGAGACACTTGTTTGTATTATTCTTAAAAAAAGTAAAAAAAAAAAAAAAGAAAAAATTCAGACG
>NW_007404401.1:0-733 GCF_000475195.1 Diaphorina citri | reverse complement strand
ATATTGAGCGGTGGAAATTTTTAATTACTTGTTAAATTGAGCCTAATCAAGAAGTCAAATCAAACCACACGACTGGAACAAGGACAAAACCAATGGCAATAAGGCACCGTTACATTTGAGTTGGAATCTGGGAACGAGAGGCAAACAGGGGCCTTGTGAACTCAACTCAATAGTTGGGTTTTATACCCATTTCCTAAATGAGAAACTTGCCACTTCTGTCAATTTTGTGGTGGGTGAGATTGACATATCCACTAATTGTCCGATAAAGAGAACTGACACATCCACCATTACATCGTGGCAGATTTTCCAACCCTGTATCAAGTCTACTCGACACTCATGATATGATTGAGTGTTTACTATTAAACATCGATCTATTGGAGATAAGAAATATTGTTTTCTTACTTATTTCTTCAAGTACCTATTTTATCTAGTTATCTCTTACCTTGAGATGAAAAGACACTGTGGCCGCCAATTCTCAAGATATAAACACAGCTGAAAACGTTTAGATATAAATTAGGCTCATTAAAAAGCACGAACTTTCGATCAATCCTGGCAAAGGTCGTCATAAACTGGCAGTCTTGTGAAGGAGTCTGAGCAGTCAATTAACCATTACGTAAGGGCAATTCATTCATGAAAACTGCATCGACTTTGTGTTTTATTTTTCCGTAAAGACAGTGGAACAAATGGGTGGTTACTGTTTCTACAGGATGGTGAAGAGAATTTCCAGAGTGAT
>NW_007404400.1:0-733 GCF_000475195.1 Diaphorina citri | reverse complement strand
TACTGCTGGAGTAAAGGGACTTTTCAGTCCTATGCGAGCAGTATAAATAAGCACTATTATTATTAAAACACCAAGGAACTTTTACATCTCACTCTCTTTCTGAATAAAGGGGTTTTCAATGGAGTCCCGAAAACTCCATGGGGTCCAAATCAGTAAATTTATTTCCTGGGCATTGAACTTTCAAATTTTATCAAAAAACAGACAGATTGTTCAAGAATTCAAGATTTACCGCAGAATAAACAGGCCGAAACTGAATGCAAAATGATCGAATTTAAACATTGAGTTTAAAACGTACACTTCGGACCGTGTGTAGTCGGCCTTAGACCAAATTCAGCAGGTACCTAACCTACCTACTAGGGTGCATGGGAAACTTTCAAATCGAACTTTCCCACAGAGGCTTTTGAATTTAGCAATTTAGCTGATCAAGTTCAGTCTGTTCAGTAATATCGGTGGAACTGTCGAAGTGTGAGGTAACGCCGCGCTGGGTCGTTCGGTTCCGATTTTTTTTTTTTAATAGCTGAATTAGCTGAATTCCTTTTTTATTAGTTAAATTCCTTTTTTTTGTAACTAAATTTGAGTGTCTGTAAACTAATTTATAGGCTGAATATTTGAATAATCAGAATTTTAAAATCAGATTGCTTAATATTAAACTCAGCTTGTTGTTACGGCCATTTGTTGAAGTTGGAAGGATACGAGATACGAGAATTCTGATCGAGAATAACTGCAACTCTGA
>NW_007404399.1:0-733 GCF_000475195.1 Diaphorina citri | reverse complement strand
AAATGAATAAATAATTAAATAAAAATCTTTTTCACCCTTTCTTCAATTTTAAAAGGAAGAATTTCTTCTTTTATTTGAACTCTTTTACTCTCTATTTTTAGAAATTTCTTTTTTTTTTTCAAATAAAACGATGATCCATTTTCTTTTGAAGTGAAATGAAATTTCCCCGACTGCTTACTGTCAGTCGAAGTCAGAAATTGAACTTGTGAGGCCCTCTTAACTTTAAAACTGATTGAATGATGGCCATATATTCTCAATGATGTGATCATCAGTCATAGATCGCTGGCCCCTGGCCCTCTTAACTTTAAAACTGATTGAATGATGGCCATATATTCTCAATGATGTGATCATCAGTCATAGATCGCTGGCCCCTGGCCCTCTGACCCGGGCCCTCTTCCTTATCTCCGTGTCTCCCAAACTCCCAAGTTGTGACGTTGGTAAATTTTGGAATTGTACGTGGATTCCACTGCGTACCTATATAACTTCTTCAATATTATACGCTTTATAAATATTTAACCTCTTCAGTGTGCTGTTGGACCAACGCTCCCCATGAAAAATGCTTATTTATACTGCTTGGATAGGACGAAAGAGTTCCTTTACAGTCTCTACACCAGCAAGAGGCTAAATGCAATTAGTGTGGTCAACTCTCGTCCACAAAAAGCCCACTCTCAGGCTTGGGTGTAGGGCAAACAGCCCTAAAAGTTGCGTTAAGCTTATATACGAATTATTGTGG
>NW_007404398.1:0-733 GCF_000475195.1 Diaphorina citri | reverse complement strand
ACTAAAATCTGACCATCGAAAATTTGACCCGATTACATTACTTTCCTTCCTATAGGATAAGGAAAGTAAAAAGGGAGATCAAGAGAGAAAGAGAGAGAGGGAGAGAAAAGAAAAAAGTTCCTGAAAATAATTGGTGGAGGCGCTTAAACCACCACCTTAATTTACAGTGGGAAGGTATACCTGTAGGCAAACACCTTAATTTACAGTGGGTAGGTATGCCTTTAAGTAAAATGATAAAAGATATACGTAGGATGTAGGGTAGGTAGGTGTGTAATAAATGTAATCATAGGCTTTTACAACCTACAATTAATACTTTATTGGATTTCGATCCAGATAACGCCAATAGGGGATAGGGGAAATCCCTAATCCCAACATAATTTTAATACTAACGAGTATATCCACATTTTGGTACGTTGTTTGGGTGGCAATCTTAAAATAAAACCTGTAAAACCTTTATTTTAAGATTCCATATTTGATTATTATAGAATTTATAGGGGGGATATCCCCATTAATCAATTTACCCTTTTTTTTTTGCTCCGAGGTAAAGTATCGAAATGGGAGTGGGTGTAATTTTAATCACGTAGGTAGATATTATTTATTGATAAGTACGATAGATTATAATCCGAGTAACATCGTAAAATTAAAATGGTAGGTATCCCCCTCCCCCTATCCTTTATTTAGGAAAAACCTTTTAACCTAGGAGAGATAAATGACGATCTTTATACAGGGTGAA
>NW_007404397.1:0-733 GCF_000475195.1 Diaphorina citri | reverse complement strand
TAATTGTAGTTGCAGTTGTAGGAGGTAATTGTAGTTGTAGGAGGTAAGTACTGAGGGTAATTGTAGTTGTAGTTAAGGCGTTGTAGCGAGTTATTTGAAACGGATACTGGACAGTAAATTGAGAAATCACATTGGAAAGTGACAGCTTTGTTGAATAATTTGGTTTCAATATTTTCCAAATTTTGGAATTATCTGTAACAGGTGAGTTCCAGAGCAAAGGTCAAGTTCCCAAGCCATTGACTATAACAGATAGGTAGTGAAATATGGGGAAGATACCTATACCTAACAGTACCTACCTACCTCATTAGCCAAAGTATTTTGAATAGGTAGGTACAATATGAAGGGTTAAATAATTGGTCTTCTGAAATTACTGATACTGTTTCTACATAATTATGTAGGTAGGTGCTGTGCTGGTAATTTCAATGAACCGGAAAGTCGTTCTAACTTTGAGCATTATCGTTTTTTCATGCCCTTTAGAAAATAAACCGAGATAAAATCATGTCACACATGAGGGTGGTTTGGTTATGTGTGGTTATTTCAGTCCTGCTGGTGTTTGGGGTTAGTTCCGTTGTTTCAAGTTCCGATACCAAATATACTTCCTGGTTTATTCCGGAAAGAAAACCTCAAATTCAATGAACCGCGAATTCACAAACAATATAATGAACTAACTCTGTTGGAAAACTCCTATAGCTCATAGGGACAAATTTGTCACCTTTGCAGATATTGTACCTCT
>NW_007404396.1:0-733 GCF_000475195.1 Diaphorina citri | reverse complement strand
TTATTGTAAGTCCTGTACTAGATGTAGTTATCGAAGCATGATTAGTTTTCTTTTCAAGCTTCACGATTTTTATTTTCATTATGATTGTTGTTTTACAAAATTTAGTTGTAATGTGCTTTGCAAATCCTGCATCTTTCAAATGAGGTCAAAAACCGTTTTCCGACGAATTATTTATTACTTTCATTGCAACTGTACCTACTTCCCTGAATATTTCAACATCCACATATGTAGGTATTAAAAAATACGGCACAGATGTATTTCATATAATATGTTACCTACTGCTTAGGATTACACTTAATTGGTTCTATTGCTGAAGTATTGCTCATTTCTTTTTTTAAATACCTAGTTTCTCTATTAATGCTAATAAGACGCACGTGTTAAGAGGAGGTCTTTACTCATCAAATAAATACATTAACCTTAAATATTTTTTATACATACGTACAGACCATGGGCTGAAAACCACTTTTTTGGACTCGGTCACTCAGGGGACCCCAAATCGGATATTTCCACTCATTTCCCGATTTTGAAAGTATGGACGAATTGCAATTCTCATTACATAGTATAGGTTCCGTATAATATACTGTACTGTCTTATTGCCATAGAAAGTAAATAAATGGATAGGTCACCAAGCTCCAAGTATGTTAGTTGAGTTTATTTTTTGACAAAAGCCCAACGGAGTCAAATATCGCGCTGCGGTTGCATGAATTTGACATGAGTTTTTGTCTACATCAGC
>NW_007404395.1:0-733 GCF_000475195.1 Diaphorina citri | reverse complement strand
CCTATCCTGTCTTCCTTCTCTCTTCGATTTCCGGACGATAAGACCATAGCAGTTACAGTTCCCTCTGTCAAACCTCTTCAAAAAAAAAAATGACTTCACCTAAAAAAAAAAAAACGTATTGGCTTTCCATACAGCCCAATAGTTAAATTGGACCTTCACAAAGTTACCGAGTCTTCAATCAAGCATGGCTCAATATTTATGGGTTTTGGGATTGAACCCACACCCCCCACTGGACACTGAATGAATGAGTGGACATTTCGTAGGGCCTGGGGGACACTAATTCTAATTTGTAATGTGTAATCAAGTATACAACTAAACATCCTGATTATATGATTTATAATTTTATTCTACCTATACGATAAATGATAGGCACCATCAATTGAGAACCAAAAGTAAATCCTGCTTAAACTACTGCATGTAAATAATTTGCTAATCTGGGATTCCCTCAGATATGTAAACGGGCGAATTTTGCGCTTTGTTTTTTCGTTGAAGAAAGAGCTCCTAGAAAAGCAGTGAAAGAGAGGAGTACCCTGGAGAAGTGCCTTCAGTAGTGTTGCTGAGAGGCCCAAATGGCGAGCTCTCTGCCAACCCCTATACCCTATACACTCACGGTAGATGGGGATTAAAAGTACAGTCCACTTCAACTGGGAAGTCTGATGACCTTTGGGTGCGCACTCGTCAAAAAATAGCTCGTTGATTAACAAGTAAGCATGTGAATAGTTGATCCCATGGG
>NW_007404394.1:0-733 GCF_000475195.1 Diaphorina citri | reverse complement strand
TTTGGACCGATTGCAATACTTTCTCATTACCTTGTATAGGTTCCCTATACGTAAGGGTAATAGAAAGTAAAAATCAAAGTGCTTACAAAGATTTTTATTTTATTATTATTATTTATTTTTTTAATGTAGGTATTGATATTACGTTTTAGCATTATTCACCAACGGGATAAGTGGTTAACTACTTAATCCAGTAGTCAAGTGGCTGAGACACCGCGTATAAGAAAAACAGTCACCCTATTGCCCTAACCCACCCTGTTATTCAAAAGTTATTCCACACAACGAAACGTCAGGTAGTTAGAAAAGAAAAATGAGACACAATATCTTCCCCAGTTGTCTTCTTTTGTTTTAACTTTCTGACGGTGAAAAATCCTGGGCAAAGCAGGGAAGAGAACTGAATATGTGCCCAAAGTTCTAAACGTGGATTCCCTTCTTATTAAGTATTTAGTATGGTAAAGCTTGAGTAGAATACGTTCGAACAACGAGATGAAGGTGTTAAAGTTGGAAAAATTTGCATTGTTGGAACGGTAAATACAAAGAATGACGATTTCATGCGATGGTGATTTGACGCCACAACACCATTCGATTCGGCGTGAAAAATCACATGGGATCAACTATTCATATGCTTACTTGTTAATGGTTCACAAATAAAAGGGACATTTGTTGACACCGGGGAGTATCGAACCCGCAACTTCTCAACTGTAAGTCAGAGAGTGCTAAAAGTAGCACCATTCGA
>NW_007404393.1:0-733 GCF_000475195.1 Diaphorina citri | reverse complement strand
TATGATGATTTATAAAAAAAAAAAAAAAACTCAAGGGTTCTAGAATAGGTAGGTACTGGGAAGGTACGTAGTTTTTGCCAAGGCTATAGGGTCCAAACCTACATATCTGATGTTGACGGTAAAGTCCGTAATAATAGTACTTAGTTGATAGTAAAAATAATAATAAAACTCTTAGAAGTCTTAGAGTAGGTACAATAGTATATGGAATATGGGAGGAAATCCATGTAAGGAGGTAGGTACATGTTTTTTTTACGTATTATGTAGGTATTATTAAAAAAACATGTAAGGAAGTAGGTACATGTTTTTTTACGTATTATGTAGGCATTATTCTAAAAAAAAAAAAAAAGATGAAATAATATTTAAAAAAGAATACTTACTTAATCATTATAAAAATAGTAGAATTAGGTACCTACCTATGTTTGTACTAGAAACAGTGACGGTAAACTATTACTGTGCGATATTAATCTTAAGGTTATCTAAAGCTAACAATGTCAGTTTAAGCCACGGTAGTTGATAAGAGATATACGAGTGATAAGGATCTGAAGATAATTATTACCTATAATAGCTATTATGATAAAAAATAAGATAGAGGATTTGTTATTTGCGCCGCGCCTCACCTAGCTATACTTAAGTATTTAAGTGCCTCGGTGGTGTAGTGGTCAAGGCGCTCGCCTGGTAATCAGGAGAGCGTGAGTTCGATTCCCGCCGAAGCATATGATTTTATCCTCAATAA
>NW_007404392.1:0-733 GCF_000475195.1 Diaphorina citri | reverse complement strand
TTTAGAAGAGATGAAAACTCAAAACTAAAAGCGAGAGAAAATATTATTTGCTCGCCTCAAACTGTGTTCCCTGTGTATTCCTTATCCTATAGGAAGGAAAGTAATGTAATCGGGTCAAATTTTCGATGGTCAGTTTTTAATGAAAAAACAGGTTTTGAGGTCCCTAGAGCCTAAATCCAAAGTTTCAGCCATTGGTCCAAAGTTTCAGCCATTTCACTTTTTTTCGCTCCCGGGGCTTTGCGGAGTTCTGCATGTGGTCATTGTGGTCGCACTGCGCGCTCCCAGGGCTTCGTCCCTGAAACCTTATATCGCCTGAGTATTGTTTCAAAGAAATGAAAACTAATACCTATCAAGAGAAAATATTAAATATAGGATCTCTAAGTGTGTTCTCCATGTATTTTTTATGGGAAACTAAAAAACATCAATATCTATGGAACGGTTTAGAATTTCGGGAGTTTTGCGCTCCCTTGTTGACGGTCGCGCTGCGGGCTCCCGGGGCTTCGCGGGATGTGCATGGGGTCGCGCTGCACGCTCCCGGGGCTTCGCCCCTGAAAACTAATATCGTCCCTGAATCTTTTTAGAAGAGATGAAAACTCAAAACTAAAAGCGAGAGAAAATATTATTTGCTCGCCTCAAACTGTGTTCCCTGTGTAAGTGTGTATTTCTTATGGGGAAACCAAAAAACGTCAATATTTTGGGAACGGTTTGGAATTTCCGAAGTTTTCCATTTTTC
>NW_007404391.1:0-733 GCF_000475195.1 Diaphorina citri | reverse complement strand
TGTTAATTCAAAGACCTACCCAGATGAATTTGATGAAAGATCATCAGGATAATTTTAAGATAATTTTATTTAAAATCATCACGACATGATTTCAACTATAAAATTGAAATTTTTATCTCATCACGCTAAGGCTATCAGTTAGACCTGATCAGGTTTGTGTGGCTGGCTTAAGACAACCGCGAGAGAAGAAATAATTCGGTGGGTATGGGATACGTCTACTATACCAGACTAAGGTGGTCCTGTTTAACTTCCCACTTCCACTAGAATGTTTCCCCATTATTTTTTTCCCCAAAGTTAAAAGCCTCCTAAAAAAAAATGGAAAATTAAATACCATCACCCTAAAACTCTCTCAAACCCCCACCTCTTTGCATATTATACAATATATGTACATACTTTCATGTACTTGCATATTATGTACTTACGGAATGAGGGTTGATTTTACACTTTACACAATAACCATAACCCCGTGTTAGTTAAAAATTAACCCTCCTCACCTCTCTGGCCAGAAGAACATGGTCCTATTAAACTTGCATGTTTTTCTCCCTTCTTCTTCTTCTTCTTCATCCTTCTCCTCCTCCTCCTCTTCTTCTTCTTCTTCATCCTTCTCCTCCTCCTCCTCCTCTTCTTCTTCATCCTCCTCTTATTTTTCTTCTTCTTCTTCTTCTTCTTCTTCTTCTTCTTCTTCTTCTTCTTCTTCTCCTCCTCCTTCTTCCTCTTCTCCTTCTCCTCCTTC
>NW_007404390.1:0-733 GCF_000475195.1 Diaphorina citri | reverse complement strand
CTTCCTCCTCCTCTTTATCTACTTCCTCTTCTTCTTATTTTCCTTCTCCTCCTTCTTCTACATGTTCTTCATAGGAATTCCTTTCCCTCCCCGTCTCTATTTTCTTCTTCTTCCCCCCCTTCTTCTTCTTCATAAGCCTCCATTTGGTGGTTCAAAATTTCACTTTCTACCATACACGCATTCCTCTTTGCCTTTTGTCCTTGAGATTGTAGAGTCCGCAAATGGTTAGCTGTGATTGGCTAATACCCGTTGTTGGAACTTTTTTTTATTCTTACTATGGTCATTGCAGGAACAATAGATATTATTACAACTTATTATCGCACTTTTAAAAGTTAGTTAGCTTAGTTGGTAGTGCGTCTGCCTTGTAAGCGCTAGGCCGCGGGTTCGATTCCCGCCCGGGGCGGATTTTATCCTGATGGGATAATGTTCGTTCTCGGAACGGCTGGCTTTCTCCTATCCTGTCTTCCTTCTCTCTTCGATTTCGGGACGATAAGACCTTAGCAGTTACAGATCTCTCTGTCAAACCACTTTTTTTTTTAAGTATTTTTTTAATATTTTTCCTTATCTTACAGGCGAGGCGATATAAGATCGAGATTCCAGTAGATTGGAAACAAATACCTCACTCAGCAGTCAGCCTAAATGGAGCTGGGATTGCCTAAATGATCACCCATCTCAATATCAAACACATGCAGCGTTGCTTAATTTCTGTGATATAGCTAAAAAAAAAAAAAAA
>NW_007404389.1:0-733 GCF_000475195.1 Diaphorina citri | reverse complement strand
TTAAAATGGATGGCTATAAACGCAATTCGAGCGTTGGCAATAAAAAAGTTGATGGCTCATTCGTGTAGGGCAACTCCTTACTCATTTGGTCAATTGAGACCAATCGAACTTCTTGAAATTCTAATTATAGGCCACGGCAAATCGGTGGCCATTAGCATACAACTTACAACAAAGTTGCACAAACCACATACCTATACCTATGTATGTATAAAGTAGATGTGTACCTACCTATATTTTCTTCCCAGAACTGCATCTTAAACTTGGGTGTCCCATATCGAATGTTCGAGCGATTTCAACATGATCTTCAACCAGAGGCTTTGTGACGGTATATCTCTCCACAAAACACTAAAGTTGAGCACCATTGAGCGTGGTGTTTACCGAGATGGGTGACCCATTAGTCAGTAGAGCCGAAAACCGGCAAAAAGACCGCTGCACTGATCAACCAAAAGTCGCGTTGCATCCTCGTCACATTTGTAGACTACCTACATAACAAATTTCAAGTACCTAGCTCTTACCGTTCCACGTTCTCGAGATATTTGTTTTACAGACAGACACAGAGGCACACACGGACTTTGGATTTAGACTCTAGGGACCTCAAAACGTATTTTGGCCCTGAAAAAACTGAACATCGAAAATTTCGCTCCAATACATTACTTTCCTTCCTATAAAGGACAAGGAAATAAAAAAAAAAAAATCTGGTGTGAACATCACACGACTTTCTATTACATTAAAC
>NW_007404388.1:0-733 GCF_000475195.1 Diaphorina citri | reverse complement strand
TTTAATATAAAACTTTCATGCTAGCACCTTAATCTTTCTTTTCTTCACTGTCTGAACCTTTCGTCTTCCTTGATGTATCTTGACAGACTGTTAAACAGGGAAAGTACCTAAATATTAGGATGAGGTAATTTCATTCCAGAGGTTTGTTTTATAGTTTATTGTATTTCAAGATTTTTAGTTTTGATTTTAGAACTATATAGGTAGGTATTTGGTATTTAATTATTTACCTATGAAGGCAATTAATGAAAATGTATATGTAACTATTGATCTTTATTGATAAACTATGAAGGCAATTAATGAAAATATACAATATGTACCTATCGATCTTTATTGATACCTATATATATAAATTTAACTCTTGTTCAGCTCGTATTATGAATTATTCTTTGTTTAGTTTAGCTTCGTTTTGAAGGCAGGAAAAATGATTGTAGAAGATAGATAGTATTGATTTACGTTTGAAATTGGAACTATCAATAAAACAAAACTGATTGATAAAACTGCACATAAAAATAAAGAAAAACTTTTTCAATTTCCCAGCAATTTCATTTCACAGCTTGCACATTGCACAAGGATAACATACCTAACTATTGTGTTTTTGAAAAATAAGTACCTATATTTGAAGAAAAAATTCTTCATAGGTAACTTTTGTTCTGTAAAATTGATTGCCACACTCAATCTCAATTCTATTAAAACAAAAAAAAATCTCTCTTTTCTCTCCCTTCCATCTCCATTC
>NW_007404387.1:0-733 GCF_000475195.1 Diaphorina citri | reverse complement strand
GATCGCGGGTTCAAACACAGGGCGGATTTTATCCTAAACAGATAAGCTTCGTTCTCGGAACGGCTGGCTTTCTCCTTTCATGTCTTCCTTCTCTCTTCACTTTCGGGACGAATAGACCTTAGCAATTACAGTTCCCTCTAGCAAACCTCTTGAAAAAAGCTCATCCCTAAGAGAAATTTAGCTAAAAATCCAGGACAGATAAGCTTCGTTCTCGGAACGGCTGGCTTTCTCCTTTTATGTCTTCCTTCTCTCTTCACATTCGGGACGAATAGACCTTAGCAATTACAGTTTCCTCTAGCAAACCTCTTGAAAAAAGCTCATCCCAAAGAGAAATTTAGCTAAAAATCCAGATTACCCAAACAGTTTCCTTCACATCCCTTTACTCTGACAGCATTTTTTTCTGAATGTCTTGATAAAAGTTAGCGATAACTCTGATGTAAATGTGTGGGCCGTGTGCCTAGGTATATCTGTGTTGCGACAATTTTGACGTAAAGGGACCAGAAGAGGAAGAAATGTTATGAAAATATACAAGACATTGGGGAGGAGGCCAAACCCTGACATGTGTGTGTTGAGCTCAACACGTTCACTCCTCTATAAATTCTACATTGAAAAATATTTTTATCGACAAATTTAACGATACATTATGTTAACGAACCAGATTCAACAATTTTGATGTCGTACACACCAGTTTCCTTTTGATCCTTGAAGCAACGGCGGGTGTAGATAGAATGCG
>NW_007404386.1:0-733 GCF_000475195.1 Diaphorina citri | reverse complement strand
ACCGGAAACTAATATCAAAGTTATTTTTCTCTATGTATGTACAGTATGTAGTAATTGTGTTATATTGGATTTTATTGGATGGATGTGAAGTACCGATAGCCATCCACACCACATGCATCCAGTTAACATATTTGAAGAAATTACAAAATCGCCATGTTGGATATTATTGGCAGCCATCTTGGATTCTAGATATGCCATGCAAGTGGCGGTCATGGAAATTATTGTCTATGGATGACTATGGAAATTATTGCAACGTGCAAGCGCACTTGTGTATCAAAATTCATCCGCAATCCAGTTACATCCATGGAATAAAATAGGTTTCCAATCGAAAAGATTGGTTTTTCAGTGGAAAAGATTAGCTTTTCAATGGAATTCTATACTCAGAACAGAGATCTGGCAATCTGTATTGATATCACTTTGTTAAGATAAGCATTAAGAATAAGATGTCAGTTCAGGGGTTTGTAGGTTTGATCGGAAAATTTAACCCTCTTGATAAATACGGTCAAGTGATTAGGCATTTCCACTAAAAATATTTTCTTACATTGAAATCTGCCTTTAAAATCAAAAAGTGAATTCATTGAAAAGATTTGTACATAGGTAGATAACACAAAATAGACCGTAGCTACTTCATATTTCAATAAAACGTCTTTTTTTTAAGCCCACGTCTTGTGTACAAAAAATCCTAGGAAAAAATGTAAACAAGGAGACTGATTTCGGGCGGATTTTTCAAGCA
>NW_007404385.1:0-733 GCF_000475195.1 Diaphorina citri | reverse complement strand
ACTCGATTTCACTAAAGGCAATGTGGGGAAAATAAGAATGGTACATAAAGAGGTAGACAAATACTTAATACCTACATACCTAGGTACAAATTCTTTTGTCATGGAATTCAAAGACCAAAGTACAAAAAGCGAACCAGCCCCCAAATTCAGCAGCATTTCTCACACCAACCATCACCTATGTTGAACACACAAAACGAAGTATTCAAATAAACCCACCACCTCGTAACAAATAACAATAGAGAAAAAAGCAATGACGATATTGGAGAAAAAGGTAAAAGGTACAATGTAGACGCAAGAAAGGGAAATCAAATATGAACAAATAACAATAGAGAAAAAAGCAATGACGATATTGGAGAAAAAGGTAAAAGGTACAATGTAGACGCAAGAAAGGGAAATCAAATAAACACAGAATAACACCTCAATCTTGCCCGGCACCACACAGCTAGCCCCCCTCTCCTTGACAACTTACCACTTTGTGAAACGTAAACTTGTAAACTGCTGGCAAGCGTCTAGGACGGAAATACGGCGTGGACTCGGCACAAAAAGAAGGGAAATTTCTTAAATAGTGAGGAAACCAAGATGTTTTATAACTCGAAATAGAATCTGGATACCACCTTAAGAAGAGCTGGATCATATGGCTCCGAATAGAACTGATGGCATTCATTGTGAAAATCCGAATATGCCGGAACGCAATCAAAACCCTATTCGGAGCTTTGAACTTTACCTATGTTGT
>NW_007404384.1:0-733 GCF_000475195.1 Diaphorina citri | reverse complement strand
ACTGAATCACTAGTATCCATATTTCGAGTCAGTTATTGTCATTCTGAATCAGTCATGTTATCCATATTTTGAATCAGTCATGTTTGTCGCTCTTAGTCCGTATTTTCGATAAGTGTCTAATATCGCGCCTGATGAATTTTCCTTCATTGTTCAAGGGTTCAGAGGGTAAATCTACAGTTTACTGAATCACTAGTATCCATATTTCGAGTCAGTTATTGTCATTCTGAATCAGTCATGTTATCCATATTTTGAATCAGTGATTGTGAATCAGTCATGTTATCCATATTTTGAATCAGTCATGTTTGTCGCTCTTAGTCCGTATTTCCGATAAGACACTAATATCGCGCCTGATGAATTTTCCTTCATTGTTCATGGGTTCAGAGGGTAACTACAAGTGGCTGCATATGTTTGATGATTTCAAGTTGATGTGTGTTCCATGCAATATTATAACACATCATTTTATAATCCACTTCAGAGGATAAAGACACCCATGAACTTTTGATAGCAGAAGTTAGTCACAGAACAACTGTCCAATTTGTACGTTCTCTGATGGATACTTTCAAGGTTCCCTAATAAAAATGACTATGCTATGGTATGAAATATAATTCTATCTAGAGTCAGTTATTGTCATTCTGAATCAGTCATGTTATCCATATTTTGAATCAGTCATTTTGTCATTGGTCCAGTGGTAACGGTTGGTCCAGTGGTAACGCGCTTGCTTGCCATGCAGAAG
>NW_007404383.1:0-733 GCF_000475195.1 Diaphorina citri | reverse complement strand
TTCTCTCTTCTTTCTCTCTCTCTCTCTCTCTCTCTCTCCATTTTCATTTTCCTATGGAAACTTAGTTCTAGTTTTTTTTTTTTTTTTTACAACATTGAACTGACTTATACTCGCCTATATGGTGCACTTTTACTTTCCTTATCCTATAGGAAGGAAAGTAATGTATTTTTTATTCAATCGAAAGCTGTTTTTTAAAACTGTCTATAGCGTTCTTAGTTCTTAGGGGTCCAAAGACACTCAGTAGAGCCCAAAAGAGTCCTAAAAATGACCTGGAGAGAGAGAGAACTCATATGTTTTTAGTTTTTAGGCAATAACCATAAAAATACGGCTCAAACCATACAAACAAGGGGAAAGTCAAACCGAAATTGGAATAAGGGGATAGAAATAATGAAAAAAATCTGGTGTGAACATCACACGACTTTTCTATTACATTAAACTTAACTGTAAGTCGGACAGTTCTAAAAGTTTCACCATTCGATTCGGCGTGAAAAATCCCATGGGATCAACTATTCACATGCCTACTTGTTAATGGTTCACAAATAAAAGGGAAATTTGTTGACACCGGGGAGTATCGAATCCGCAACTTCTCAACTGTAAGTAAGAGAGTGCTAAAAGTAGCACCATTCGATTCCGCGTAAAAAATCACATGGGATTGACTTTTCACTTGCTTATTTGGTAACGGTTCACGAATAAAAGGGAAATTTGTCGACACAGGGAAGTATCGAACCCGCAA
>NW_007404382.1:0-733 GCF_000475195.1 Diaphorina citri | reverse complement strand
CTTGCACGTCAGAGGTCATTTCCCGGCGAGGTCGAAGTGTTTTCGGCTGTGTGTTTAGTGTTCGCGGTGCAGAAAGAAAGAGAGTCGATGGTCCAATCCAAGTTGAATAATCACTATTTTCAGTAAGTGGCAAGGGGGAGGGGTGAGAAAAAACCGTATGAAGTAAGGCCAGCCACTCACTATCAGGTAGACCTGACAGGTACACCTGATCAGGTCCGCCTGATAACTGATGAGCACACACACTATCAGATAGACCTGACAGGTACGACTGAGAAGGTCTACCTGATACCTGATGACAAACACTATCGGACCTGATCAGGTGTGCCTGTGAGGTCTACCTGATAGTGAGTGGTTGGTCTAAGAGAAGCAGTGTTTCCCCTAAGTTCCAGAGAGAACACGCCACGCCACTAGGTACAGAACGCTCTGAAAGCTCCTCGACCTAAAGCCATCAACATTCTTGAAAGAAAGAAAAAATACTTCGTTTGAAGACCCTACTAGAAGTTTTTCCAAGTTCTACTCTTCAGTGACCTCGAAGTACCGAAGAGGCCTCCAGATAAATTAAAACACGAAATGAAATACTCAAGTCTATAGCATGGTCCAAGTGTTTCTCATAGTATGACTCAAGTCCTCCTCAAGACCACTTCACCTGGGTCGTTAACAATTCATTGGGAATTTTTTGTGCTTGGCTAAGGAATAAATTTATTTCCCTCCCCAAATCTGCCCCTAATCCTTC
>NW_007404381.1:0-733 GCF_000475195.1 Diaphorina citri | reverse complement strand
TCTCAAATAAATGAGGATAAAATTCCATACCTCGGCTGGGATCGAACCCACGCCCTCCTGTTTACCAGGGGAGCGTCTTGACCACTACGCCACCGAGGCAGGTTCTTATAAATAGGTACTCGAATAATGGTAGGCAAAAAGTCTTTCAATAAAAATATCGTTTTACATAAAACCAATCAATATCTTTTCGACAGCATCAGCCTCGGCTGGGATCGAACCCACGCCCTCCTGTTTACCAGGGGAGCGTCTTGACCACTACGCCACCGAGGCAGGTTCTTATAAATACTCGAATAATGGTAGGCAAAAAGTCTTTCAATAAAAATATCGTTTTGAATAAAACCAATCAATATCTTTTCGACAGCAACAGCAGATCCCAAAAGTTCAGCAACGTCAAGGGTACCTAATATCTGAACGGGTGACCGTCTGAGCCAACATGTCATGAAGTCATGTGCTGCTGGCAAAATCGGTGAGGACAATCAAGGAAATGCTTTCAGTCAAACGGAAAGGTGACTTTAATCTTGATGAGAACAGCATCAAATGGAGGAAAAAACGCAGATTGCATAGAAGACTTGATACTTGATGATTTTATTGTTTCTATACTCGTGTGGTTGTTTGGTTAACGTTCTCACAAGATTGTTAACAGGTTTTTGAAGAAAACAAGACACTGAAACAATATTTCAATTAAAATAAAAACGAGTTGAAAAAAAAAAAAAAAAAAAAAAAATTTTTCAGG
>NW_007404380.1:0-733 GCF_000475195.1 Diaphorina citri | reverse complement strand
AGAAAGGATCTTCCTGAAGAAAATGTGTAGGAATAGAATAGAATACACCTTATTCATCCTACTGGGATAGAATAGAATAGAATAGAATGCAAATTGTTCATTCTGCTGCGATAGAAATAAAATACTAAGAATAGAATTACAGAGACCATCTTCCTAAAGGAAACATGTAGAAATAGAATAGAAAAGGAATAGAATAGGATAGAATAGAATAGAAATTTGAGTTTGAATTTGAATAAGATTTCTTTATTTTTGAATATTTAGGTAAAAATAAAGCATCTCCTAGGCTGATTTCAACCTCTGAGGAGATGGTTATTCTTCCTCTTCATTGGTTACAATATTTACAATAGAATAGAATAGAGTAGAATACAGCTTGTTCATTCTACTGCGGTGGGAATAAAATAGAATGGAATAGAATTAGCAGGAAATAAAAGCAGAGGATCTATAATAGAACAGGATTCATACTGGGTTGTCCGATGGACATTTATGCAAATAAAAAGAAAAGAAGAATAAGAAAAATAAGAAAAAGAAGATGAAGAAGAAGAAGAAGATGAAGCTAAAGAAGAAGAAGAACAAGAAGAAGGAGAAGAAGAGGAACAATACTCTGAATTCTTTGAAGAAGGAGGTCTAGAAAGAAAGGAAGAGAGAAAGAAAGAGAGAGAGAGAAAAAGAAAGAAAGAAAGAGAGGGAGAGAAAGAGAGAGAGAGAGAAAAAAAGAAAGAAAGAAAGAGAGGGA
>NW_007404379.1:0-733 GCF_000475195.1 Diaphorina citri | reverse complement strand
AAGAAAAATTCCATTGGTCCTCATTTTTCCTGCTCTATGACTTTGAAACATCACACAAGTAAGCGCAACTGATCTATTGGTAAAAAGGTAAAAATGAGCAACAAGAGGGTACTTCAAATAGTAGGAGAAAAAAGACAAATCTGAAAAACCTTAGAAGAAAGAAGGCACAAGTGGATAGGACACCTCTACAGACACAATGAGTTCTTAGTTTCAATCATAGAAGGAAAGAGGCAAGGAAATCAAGGCAGAGGACAACCCCGACTGAACTACATAAATCAAATAGTGGAATACTCCATCACATGTATTTCGTGAATGTTGAGTCGCAATTTACTCTCGCTGGTGTATTGTCAGAAGAGGAGAAATACATTCAACTCACTGCTAGGTTAGAACCAGAGGTCCTAGCCGAGGTGTCCGAGGTTGTCAGAGAGCCAGGTACTAGGACATACACCCACCTGAAAAATGAAATTGGGATTCAAAACCAAGCATTCAAATGTGTGGACAAAGATTTATTATTATAACTTCTACACTAAGGATTTTCATTGGTTCAAATTTTCATGGAATGAGACCCTGGAACTTTTTTTATCAACACTTCTGTTAAAAATAGCATGATAGATAAGGGTTTCTTCAAATTAAATTGATCCTAAGGGCAAGGGCAACCCTTGACAAATGGAGTGTGTCTTAAGACATGTCATGTGTTGCAATCCACTCGACTCCACTGTTCTACTGTTCTTGA
>NW_007404378.1:0-733 GCF_000475195.1 Diaphorina citri | reverse complement strand
CTGTACAACCATTGACCCCTATTTGGATAATTAGAACAGCGAAATTACACACGGAACAGTAAAGCTCAGTAGAACTGCAAACACTAAAAAAACTAATGAAAAAAAAAAAACTAATGAATTCATAGCAGTGGTGGATCCTTCATGGAAGCTAGGGAAGCATCGCTTCCCTACGGTTCTTCTCACTCACCCTCCTCCACTACTTACCACTTACCGAAAATGGCAAGTCATTATTCAACGGACTCTAAAACCAGCAGCAGATTGACATACTGAATATCTAGTTAGCTCTGTTTTCAATGGAAATATTGTTGATATTTAAAATGAAGACAGGATAGGAGAAAGCCAGCCGTTCCGAGAACGAACAAAATCCGTTCTGGATTAAATCCGCCCTGCGGGAATCGAATCCGCGACCTAGTGCTTACAAGGCAGACGCGCTACCAGTCATTATTCAACGGACTCTAAAACCAGCAGCAGATTGACATACTGAATATCTAGTTAGCTCTGTTTTCAATGGAAATATTGTTGATACATATCTAAAATGAAGACAGGATAGGAGAAAGCCAGCCGTTGCCGAGAACGAACATAATCCGTTCTGGATTAAATCCGCCCTGCGGGAATCGAATCCGCGACCTAGCGCTTACAAAGCAGACGCGCTACCAACCAAGCCAACTAGGCTGGCTTGTTGATATTGAAAAAGTTCCTAATTGAAACAGTCCCGATTTTTTTTTTTTTTTTT
>NW_007404377.1:0-733 GCF_000475195.1 Diaphorina citri | reverse complement strand
TAATACTATTCGAGTCGGCGAAAACATTTTTTTCCAATTTGTGAGTGATCGGGGGTTTCTTATGCGATTGATTTATTTCTACCGGGTCGAATGACAACTGGGTAAAGTATTACAAGTTGTGCACGCCTCGGAAAGAGGAAAAGGAAAAATGTTCGAAAAAAAAGACTCGAGAAAATGGAAAAAGTTTGAAATAAAAATACTACAAACCTAGGTAACGAATACCTACCTACCTTTAAAAGGAATTTTAATTGAGTCAACATGGTGAATGCTAGTCAGCTTGTCACAAATGTTGTTCCTCCGATACCTACAGGTACCTCGACAGACTGTATGAGTAGGCTTGTCACAAACGTTGTTCCTCCGATACCTACAGGTACTTCGATGGATTGTATGAGTAGACTTGGACGCGGACCAAGCACAGAATCGAAAAAGCTTCAATCTTCCGGGAATTGAACCCGGTACCTCTGGCACGCAAATGGTATCCACTAGGCCACGGAGATTTGCATAGTATGGGAATGGGGTCACCATAGCAGGAAGCATGGGGATACTACAACAAGGAATATGGGGACGGGGATACTATAGCAGGGAATATGGGGATGGGGACACCATAGCAGGAAGCATGGGGATACAACAACAAGGAATATGGGGATGGGGATACTATAGCAGGGAATATGGGGATGGGGACACCATAGCAGGAAGCATGGGGATACTACAACAAGGAATATGGGGATGGGGA
>NW_007404376.1:0-733 GCF_000475195.1 Diaphorina citri | reverse complement strand
ACACACACACACACACACACACACACACACACACACACACACACACACACACACACACACACACACACACACACAAAAATACAATATGAAAGACAGGTGTAGGAACGCGGCAAAGCTGAACCGAAAGTTCATTACTTCAGGAAATATACTCATGGTAAGTTTTCGGGTTAAGCTTTTTGTAATGTATGAGGGTATCTTTTACTTCACTTTACAATATGAAAGACAGGTGTAGGAACACGGCAAAGCTGAACCGAAAGTTCATTACTTCAGGAAATATACTCATGGTAAGTTTTCGGGGTAAGCTTTTTGTAATGTATGAGGGTATCTTTTACTTCACTAGAACTTATTAGGCGGTGGAAGGGAGGGCAATTATAAGCCACGTTATATTACCGCTTCATTTGTTTTCACATGTAATAAAGTTTTATATATTTTTCCAGATTTTATTGCACACACATACGAGGAGTTAAGGAGTAAGTTCTCATTATTTTTTATTTCTGTAGATGCTCGGATTTTCTTTTACACGTCATTTGGATGTAAAATTTTCAGACTCTAGGTACCTACGGACAATATTATCTGCTCGTTAAGTTGTTATTGCACGAGCTCATAAAAAAAGTATTTCACCCGTCTGAATTCGGGGTTTTTAAAAAATAATAAAGAACCAAATAATAGGTTGATTTATAATTATTATTATAATATGGTATAAAATCTAATAGGTACTTGCACCTAATCTAAT
>NW_007404375.1:0-733 GCF_000475195.1 Diaphorina citri | reverse complement strand
TTTTTCAACATAACAACATAAATTCACAAGTTCCTCACACAAAACTAATTTCAAGAACACCTAAAATTGTACAACACACATAATAACACAACTGATTGTCACTTTCAACACCACTTCTAAATACATGTAGACAATAATTCATTCAAAAATCAAAAACATTCATACAACAAACAATTCTAAATACATTCAAAGCACATACTACGAACAAATACAACAAAAGTATCTAAGAGTCCTTGAGCTTTGGGCCTAATAGTCCTTGAGCAATCACTTTACGGTCCCAGGGATAAAAAGTATCTATTAGTCAAAGGTAGTATCGTTCTCCAACAACATGGGCTCCAACCACAACCAGAAGTGTACAGAAAAATTCTTCACTCTCACCTCCGACCAAATAGCCATCGTAAGTCACGAAGAGGTCGAACTGTACACAATAAACAACAACCAACTCGTACCAAACAATGGAGACTTGCCAATCAAACCCCTGGATAGACTACCAAAAATGTGCCAAAGTAGGGTCACCAAAAATTACGAAATTGTAGGAAACCAATATGGACGAAGTGTCCAACCTCAAAACCTTCTTAGAAAACTATGTGTGATCGACAACAGAAGGAAACTGAACACCGCTAGTGGTGGAATAAGACATTCCAGCAGCACATCAGTAGTTGTAGACAGAACAGTTATCCCTTTCAGACAGGACAATCGGGAAATTCTCCATGGGGAATATGATGGTCTCGAC
>NW_007404374.1:0-733 GCF_000475195.1 Diaphorina citri | reverse complement strand
CATTAGGTATTTTTTCCGAAAGTTCGCTGAATGTTTTAAAGGCCTTTGCGACATCCACAGCGGAATGATACATATCAACGAAAAACTACGAAACATACCTACTCACCCACATTTTTTCCTATACTCTAATCTCGAGATAATCATCCACAGCGGAATGATACATATCAACGAAAAACTACGAAACATACCTACTCACCCACATTTTTTCCTATACTCTAATCTCGAGATAGTATTATCCAAAATAACAAATAATGTAATACACACAGAGAAGAAACATCGGGGGGTACCTTACAAACTTTCGAGCTACCCTGTCTAGCACGTTCTCCCAAGTAAATTACCTTCATTTCTGATGAGCACACCTTGACGTGTGCAAAGTATGGTGATGGCACACGACACAACATTGAGGCCATCCCTAGAATTTTAGTTATTACCTGGATCCAGGCTTTCTGGTCTTGGCTAATTGCTTAAGGTTAACGACTAATCGTTTTCTCGGTATGATAGCTTATGAATTTTATGACGTGCTGGAACTAAATGGATTCCTTCTTGATTCCGGGTAGTAATATCTCTGAACATACTTTTGACTCTCATATCACCTGACACGTGGTCTAAGTTTCATGCTTCAGGTGAAAGCTGATGAGAGAGTCGAATTCCTGGGAAAAACTAAATGGCATCAGGATGTTTCCAGATTGTTTCGTAAGAAAGCTTATTATGTCAATAATAGGTACATTACATT
>NW_007404373.1:0-664 GCF_000475195.1 Diaphorina citri | reverse complement strand
AAATAATTTAGTGGAGACGAGGAGGACAAGGAGAAAGAGGAGAATTAATTTAAGGGAAGGAGGAAAAGGAGAAAGGATCAGGAGTATGATGCTTAGTAAAACATTTTTTGAAAGTTGTATATTATTAATTTACTAGCATACATATTTCTGGACATGGTCTTCACTTGACTGGAGTGGATTATGGACTGTCCCCTATCTAATAGACAGACGAGTTGATATATTTCGACCACTACTATGGCCATCTTCAGAACAACTTCAGAACAATTGTTCTGAAGATGGCCATAGTAGTGGTCGAAATATATCAACTCGTCTGTCCTTTTATCTATAGTCTTGTTTTTTAACGTCTACTAGATAGGGGACAGTCCATAATCCACTCCAGTCAAGTGAACACCATGTCCAGAAATATGTATGATATTGTACTTGACCATTATCTCAAACTAAACAAAATTTACTAGCAGATTTCCCGTGTTTCGACCGGTTTAGATTTGAACCTTCGGGGTCCCCATAGAGGTCCTTATGAACTTTAGCACGTTTGTTTCCCTCTTCATATTTGAAACGTAGTACAATATGTAAGTACACACTATGTACACTATGTAGTTATGTTAGGTACATATGTAGGGTAAGTGTACCATGTATTCGCCCACCTAAAAAACGTACCATTTAT
>NW_007404372.1:0-733 GCF_000475195.1 Diaphorina citri | reverse complement strand
GGAACGACTGGCTTTCTCCTATCCTGTCTTCCCTCTCTTTTCGCTTTCGGACGATAGGACTTTAGTAGTTACAGTTCCCTCTATCAAACCTCTTAAATTTTATATCGATCCAATTATCACTCTAATAAATAAACAAGCTTAACTAAAAAAAGAGGTTTGACAGAGGGAACTGTAATTGCTAAGGTCTTATCGTCCCAAAATCGAAGAGATAAGGAAGACAGGATAAGAAAAAGCCAGCCGTTCCGAGAACGAACATTATCCCAAGCTTATAATAACTTCGGAGAAAACATTGAGTAATCCCTAGGCCTCATCCTACACAACGTCTTTTTCAATTTCATATTTTTCTTCGCCCGACAAAAGGAAAATAATAAAAAGAAAATTAGGTTTAAAAGGAAAAAAATTCCGACTTCAAACGAAACGGTCTGATTTTCTTTCCTCTCTCTT
Source organism: Diaphorina citri (assembly GCF_000475195.1). Taxonomy (NCBI): domain Eukaryota; kingdom Metazoa; phylum Arthropoda; class Insecta; order Hemiptera; family Psyllidae; genus Diaphorina; species Diaphorina citri. Next base: position 289 of record NW_007404372.1, on the reverse strand, counting down.
CTTTCTTTCCTTTCTTACCCCTCCTTCTCTTTTATTTTTCCTTTCTTTTCCGACCCCTCTATTTTGTTTTTGCCCCTCTTTCTTGTCTTTCAACACTCTTTCCCATCTCCTCTACTTCTTTCTCTCCCTGTCTCCTCTCTCAATATTTCCATTCTATTTATGATTCACTTTCTTCTTTCTCACTCTCTTTATTTCCTAATTCCCTCTCCCTCCTAATCCTCCTTCTCTCTTTCTCTCCTCTAATTTCCCTTTGGTGTTGTTTAATACTGTTTGCTGTGTTTGAGAGAGA
>NW_007404371.1:0-733 GCF_000475195.1 Diaphorina citri | reverse complement strand
CGCCTACAAAGCTTCAATTTCCCCGTTCTGCCCAAATGTATTCCGTCACCACAGTAGTCATTTAGGGTGAACAAGTGGCCCGTGTCAATGTATTGGGCATTTGGAATGGATTTTAGGACCTCCTTTACACTTCTATTAAATACATGGATAGCTCTATTTGTGTCTCTCCCTCTTCTTTGTAACGGGACCAAAACAAAGTATATTTGTGCTGACTTGAATCTCTGGCATATATCATAGATTGCGTTCTCAACGCGGTACCATATTGATCTGGCGATATCATTCGTGCCAGCCATTACCAGGATGCTATCATGTTCGTTAGTCGTAAACGGGGAATCAAGGGAAGCTATTTCCTCATAGCAGGCACCTGGTCGAAAGTTCACATTCACTGTATGACTGCTTGGAAGAAATTTACTTATAATGTTCTTCACATTTCTAAGATGACTATCACCTATGATCCTGATGTTTGGTCTTGGTAATTCTGGTATTGGTAATTTGTCTTTAGATTTCAGTAGGTCAGGAACGCTTTTCTTCCTACTATTTTTGTTTTGATCTTTAGTATTGGAGCTAGTGCTCACTTTGTTCTGTTCAAGAATTCTTATGGTGTCGATCATGTTTCGCATTAACTCATCGTCATGATCAGATTTTTCCTTGAGTTTATCTATCTCAATTTGTTTGTTTATGATTTCTTGAACTAGGGCGTGGTTTTGTTTTCTCAGCTCCTGAACTGTATTAA
>NW_007404370.1:0-734 GCF_000475195.1 Diaphorina citri | reverse complement strand
ATCTTTGTGGTAAAGCAGAGAGCTTTTCACAACTTTGTGGGTATCACAGTATTACATGTCTTTCATTTACTCAATCATATTTACTATCGCTCGTCTCTTCGACTTGTAATGCCGCCACTGGTCGCTACTCGATTAAAGTAGCTACTCAATTGTCCTCACGAGGCTGAGTGCACCCCGAAATCCAAGCACAGAGCCGAAAAAAACCTTGGCCCAGCCAGGAATCGAACCCGGACCTCCTGCGTGCAAGCCTAGTGTGATACCCACTCGGCCACGGAGGTTGCTAACTTCAAATACTAATAGCCATCTGGAGTCCAAGAGAAAAAAAAGTACTTCGGAGGAAATGATAGACCTACATGAGTTAAAATAACATCTCATTTTTGGATCGTTCGTTCAAGAAGCTGGGGGTAATCGAACCCGGACCTCCTGCGTGCAAGCCTAGTGTGATACCCACTCGGCCACGGAGGTTGCTAACTTCAAATACTAATAGCCATCTGAAGTCCAAGAGAAAAAAAAAACGTAGGAGGAAATGATAGACCTACATGAGTTAAAATAACATCTCATTTTTGGATCGTTTGTTCAAGAAGCTGGGGGTCTCCGAAGTAAACCTTTCTGTAGCAGTAGGTACAGGAAATCTACGTTGACTATGAACTAAGGAAAAACTACAAGAAATAATAGGTTTCCTTTCATCTTTCCCTCCAGCAAACCTCTTCAGTTCACTTTAGCAAACCTGTTAA
>NW_007404369.1:0-734 GCF_000475195.1 Diaphorina citri | reverse complement strand
TTCGACGGTTCCCTCTACGAGTATGTAGAAGATCCGACCATAGACTCTGTGGACTCTGGCATACAATCCGGACAAGGATTGAAGTATCCCAAGGGATTCCCGGCAGGTGGCACACGTATCAATGTGGTGGGGAAGAATCTCCTATACATCAAGGATCCGCACATCTATGTCGTCTACAAGGACAAGAAGTTCGTCAACTCCTGTGAGGTGATGAGTAACAACTATATGATCTGTACAGCACCTACTATTACTGGCGCGCTTGATAAGATTGATGAAGAGCATCCAGAACAGCTGGAGTATGGATTTGAAATGGACAATGTGACAAGTGTGAGGAATCTTTCCAGCAAATTGAACAGTCCCTATTTCCTCTTTCCTAACCCAATCTATGAACCATTCTCAGAGGAGATTAAGTACTACAAGAGTGACTACTTGACCATTAACGGACAACATCTGGACCGTGCATCACAAGAGAGTGACGTGATTGTGAAGATAGGGACTGGGTTCTGTAATGTCACGTCTGTCTCTCGGTTACAACTCACCTGCAGACCTCCAGCAGAACAACCGCCTAACAAGAATGATGACGATGAGTCTACAGCCGAGTTACCAGACGTGACTGTTATAGTAGGGAATAATCTTAAGTTCTATATTGGGAAGCTCAGCTACTCCCCTCCTGCAGCACTCAATAGTCCGCTCACCAAGACAGCAATGTATGGGGGTATCGCTATCATTACCAT
>NW_007404368.1:0-734 GCF_000475195.1 Diaphorina citri | reverse complement strand
CCGTCAACGATACATCGCTGACATCGCGGGCCTGAGGGTATACACCACCATTTCATGCTGGGCAGTCAATGTGTTAATCAAATTTCCTTTACCTATGTGTTACACAAAACTTGTTTGCAAAAAATAATAATAATAATAAAATAAAATACAGCTGTCCCCCCTTTTTTCAGTTTCCACTGTTCAAAAAAATACACGAACATAATCGCCAAATCCGCGAACATAATCGCAAAATCCGCGAACAAAATCGCCAAATCCGCGACCATAATCGCCAAATCCGCGAACAAAATCGCCTAATCCGCGACCATAATCGCCAAATCCGCGAACAAAATCGCCTAATCCGCGAACATAATCGCAAAATCCGAACTTAATCGCGAAATCCGCGAACATAATCGCGAAATCCGCGAACATAATCGCGAAATCCGCGAACATAATCGCGAAATCCGATAATCGCCGAAATCCGCGAATCGCCAAATCCGCGAACAAAATCGCCCAAATCCGCGAACATAATCGCCAAATCCGCGAACAAAATCGCGAAATCCGCGAACATAATCGCGAAATCCGCGAACATAATCGAGAAATCCGCGAACAAAATCGCCAAATCCGCGAACATAATCGCGAAATCCGCGAACAAAATCACCAAATCCGCGAACATAATTGCAAAATCCGCGAACAAAATCGCGAAATCCGCGAACATAATCGCGAAATCCGCGAACATAATCGCGAAATCCGCGAAC
>NW_007404367.1:0-734 GCF_000475195.1 Diaphorina citri | reverse complement strand
ATTTGAGTGAAAGAGGGGAAAAAGAGAAGACTGTAAATTTTGTAAGATTGTAAAAGAGAAAGAAGGAGAAGAAGAAGAGGGAAGAAAGAGACCAGACACAAAAAAAATAAAGTCCTATCTTTTTCCAGCTTCCCTCCTAGCGCCAATTTCTTCCCTGAAATTTCTTGGAGAGGAAAAAAAAATTCCCATTTTTCAATGGGGAAACTGCTTTCTCCAGCCAGTCCTTTGGGAGATTTCCATTGAATAGCATCCCCCATTCGCGCGCGTTTATTCCCGGAAAAATTTCGCGATTCGCGTAAAAAATAACTTTTGTCGTACGTATTTTTCCCTTCGTTTGTCATTTGCATCTTCGAACTTTTTGGAGTTTTTTTTTGAGAAAAAAATAAGGTGTGTTTCGGATTTTTATGTCATCGAAAAATTTCTAAATCATGATGCTTTTTTTTTTTTATTTGTATTACGTAACCAGTAACCTACTTTTTTTTGTGGAGCGGAGAGTCTCTTCACGAAATTTGTTATTATCGCAACCAAGAGCCTCCCATTACTGATTCTGTCATTTCTATAGATTTTCTTTTCACTCTGGTGTCTCTGGTAATGCCGCTCTGGTAATGCCGCCACTGGTCGCTACTCATTCAGCAGTGGTTACTCCAATGTCCTGACCAAGCCTAGTGCACTCCATATTACTAGCCGGAAAAAAAATAGCCTCTGCCGGGAATCGAACTCGGGACCTCCGGTCT
>NW_007404366.1:0-734 GCF_000475195.1 Diaphorina citri | reverse complement strand
TATCAATAACGTGAATCCCATCTTTATCTGTTTCAGATAACACGTCAGCTCTACCTGCATTCACTCCGGTAAAAACACTCTGTCAAGTGGACTTTACCAACTGAACTTGTCCACCGAACTTATTTAGTGTGAAAATACACGGGGAAAACACTCATATTGTTCGTCCAAATTATCTTGAAAATCAATTGAACGGAAATTTTGCACCAATTGTCCTCGCGGGAAATCGGAAAAATCTGTGTGATTATTTCCAATCCACATTTCTCGGAACTGCCCTTCCAGCTATTCTTCTTCCTAAGTTATTGACGTTGCAAAGGTTCTTTGTGTGGAGGGATTCACGTTTCTTTCCTGATGTTAAGAAGTGATTTTCTCGTCGTTTTTTTGATTTCCGTTCGCTTCGGTTGAGAATCCGTTGTGACGCCTCCTACACCTCTACGTATATCATAAAATTTCAGACTTGTTTGAAATTTTGTACTTTTGGATCTGCTTTCAATCTGTACTTGCTGACTAGCTGTAGGGAGAAAATCAGACTCATTTATTTTCTTGTCCTGTAGGAGAATAGTCGTATGAGGCAGTACCTACCTAGAAAAATCGTTTCAGAAATCGGCTAGGACAGCAAGATATGTGGACTTGAGGTCGCCCCGTGTAAAAGGGCTCAATATGCAGAATAACTGTAAAAAAAATGATGGGGTTATTTCCCAAAATGTGTAATTATGTCCAGTAAAAATGCACAAAAA
>NW_007404365.1:0-734 GCF_000475195.1 Diaphorina citri | reverse complement strand
TTAAGTTTTCTGTGCACCAATTTTTTAGTACCCGAAGGGCACGATTTATATCGTTTGAGAGTTGATTCTGCTGGTTTGATTTTCTGGAGGACCAGATGACTATCTGGAGCCCCCCCCGGAGCCCAAAGGAGGGGCTGCAACGGCTATTGTATTTGTGACACAGACGTGAGGCCTGATTCATTTAACTCATCTTCTTCGAACTCTTCATTGTCTATGCTCTCTTCTGAGCTTTCTTCTTCTTCCAAGTTCTCTTCTGAGAATTCTTCCAAACGGCATGGGTTTGTTTAAAGATTGATTGAGAGTTGGAGTAGCGCGTCGCGCAGAACCTTTGATTGATAAACTCCGATATCCATTTGAATTTGAACATTCGGTTTCTTACCCCAATATTACTCAATTTCTCCAAGAGTTTACATCTCCAAATTTTCTACTTCTTTGCTGTTTTTCTGTCGTGATGGTAATACCGGCCGTTCTACTCCTTTGCCGTTCTTGGCTCGCTGTTTGACTGTCCGATTTTCGGCATTTTCCTCGCTTTCTTGCCGACTATCTCGCGTTGTCGGCCTGCGTCGTTTGGTCTGTCGTGACGGCATTGTCGGCCGTTCCACTCCTTTGGCGTTCTTGGACCGTCCCACTCGTTGTGTGTTCTTGTTTTCGGTCATTTCTTCTTCGTTGAGGTCACATTCATTTGTAACCTCTTCAGTGAGGTCACATTATCTTTTTGATCTTAGCTGGCCTCG
>NW_007404364.1:0-734 GCF_000475195.1 Diaphorina citri | reverse complement strand
GGGGGAGAAGAGATGAGATGGGAAAGATCAGACGAGGGAGAGAAAAATTAGAGAAAGTTTAGCGGGAGAAAAAGAGGGAGATAATTCCGGAAGGGAGAGAGATTTAGGGAAGGGAAACGCGATGACATAAGTTACAAGGAGAGAGCATGACGGAAATTAGTACCAGTCGAGTGAAATTAATAGACAATGAAATGTCAGTGAATATCACGGGAGAGAGAGAGAGAAAGTTGTGACATAAGAAAAGAGGGATAGAGAAAGTGAGAGGGGAAGGGAGAAGAGAGAAAGGAAGTAGAGAGAGAAAGAGAGGCGAAAGGAGAGCAAGTCAAAGAGAGATAAAAAGTTGTGACATAGGAGAAAAAAGAGGATGGAAAATGAAAAAGAGAGAAAGGGAAGGTGACAAATGGAGAAAGAAGAAGAAGAGTAGGAAGAGAAGGAGAGAAGGAGAAAGAGGAAAAGAAGGCGGAAGAAGAAAATGAAAGAAGAGGATAAGAAAATACGAAAATCGTACAAACCATTCAGAAGTTCTGATGGAACAAACAACCCAACATTCAGACAAATCAAATAAAAAACCAACAAAATTGTCGAATTAAAACCCAGACCTCACTCCGATCGTTCAATTATCTATCACTGTGTACTTACATGTATTTTTAGACACTTGTGTGTTTGACAAGAGAGGAAATATCGGGAAGCCTTCACAAAACATACGCCGCGTTGATGGAAATTAAACACTGAAA
>NW_007404363.1:0-734 GCF_000475195.1 Diaphorina citri | reverse complement strand
AAACGAATTCCATGTTCCAGGATGACTGATTTGATTATATACAATTAAATTATCTATTTGTTTTGTTCTCAATATCTACTCCTACCCCCAAATTATGCTTTTTGTTTCTACTCATAGGTATGTATATGCAATATTATGTTCAAGTTACCTAATCAACTAATCATATAATCAAACAGCAAGACCTATTGTGACGAAACTTGGGATTTTAATGAACATTGATGGAATTGCCCATTAATGTATGTATAATTGTATACGTATAGAAGCTAAATACGCAAGATCTTATGAATATAGAAAGATACATTCATAGAGTGATACTTGACATCATGACTGTATGGTAAGGTCTCAGACTATGAGTAATAGAGATATAATTTAATAGTTTGCATTATAAAACTCCTAATGCAACTAATGCAATAAACTTGTAATTTCAAAGGAAATGTGGGAGAGAACACACACGAAATCAAAGTAAAGGGAATGATGAATTTTGCATGACTACAACATTTACGCTGATTGATATGGCTCTCGACTTCTAAGCTTTGAAACGTGAGAAATTCTCGATACGTGTTATCAGCACTAGATCAGATGAAATGCAAAGCGACCATTACATCAGGACAATGGCGTGAGACTTGGCTGCAGGTAATAAACAATCCGTGCAAGATAGACCAGTAGTTCTCACATCATCGACATTTCAATTTTACGTCAGATCGGATGACTTGAGAAGCGAAAGGTGTGTCAAA
>NW_007404362.1:0-734 GCF_000475195.1 Diaphorina citri | reverse complement strand
GACTTGAACGACGCGTGGTGGGGAGGATAGAGAATATTCCACGTTTGAAGACCTTCAGTAGTCATGCTGTCATCAGACGGGAAGACGGAGCAAATCCCATACTCGATGAGGACAACTGATGATCTGATTGATTTTGAACCGAAGTTCAACTCAAGTTCAAAATGACCCACATCAGATTTTCGATCACCAGACTAAATATTTCGAACCATCCAAATAAACAAGTACGTGGATCTCTTGATCAATACGCCCATACTAATTGAGCTCATTAAATTAGATTACGCACTCATCAAGTCATCATACACGTGGACCAGTGCAAAATTTAGACTAACCTCGACTTGGCGCTACCTGTCTAGATCAAATTCAATATTGTTCTTTCAATTTTTCAACAACCCTGTTTAAACGCTCGTGTATGCTGCCTTCTCAAGTTTCCCCCTTCACAATTCATTTTCTTATCTTCTTCCCTATTGTTTCTGTATCGACAACGAAAGTTCGAAGAATTGAGGTGAGGATTGAGGTTACGTCCCACATGGGTGTAATCATTTTCATTTTTTCACTCAGGAGCTCTGGGGCATTATAGATTTCAACCATCAGTTCAAGAATTTCTTCATCGTTGAGATTTTCCAAAGTAGGTTTTTTTTTTAAGAGGTTTGACAGAGGGAACTGTAACTGCTATGATGGTCTTATCGTCCCGAAATCGAAGAGAGAAGGAAGACAGGATAGGAGAAAGCCAGCCG
>NW_007404361.1:0-734 GCF_000475195.1 Diaphorina citri | reverse complement strand
TCTAGGTGTTGTGGTTCAGGAGATAGAGCGATCAGTGTGTGAATATGAAATGTGAATGAGTGAATGGATCTTGATTTTTTAATATAAGATAATTCATCTTACGATTCTTACGTGATAAAAATGTTTGTCTTAGGACAAGTATTATGAAATATCTGATTGGAACACTTGGTTAGCTGTTTGTGTTATGGTTATGATTCTAGGTTTACAATTGGTTCAATGCTACTACAGTGAGGAAATTCTCATCACCATCAATAACATATGCTCGGTTCTCCTATCAACTCTACACAGGTTCAATTATTTTAGCACCAGTCACAACATTCTCTTCATTCTGATCAACTATGAGATTTCCATGTGTTCTTACTACTCACTGCAATGTTTTGAATCCATGCTATATTTCATATCCAAGGTAAGTATTATACTATGTACGTTCATAGTTCTCTCAAATAACTTGAAACTTGGGCGGAATCTTCGTCTTTTACAGCACTGTTGATGATTTCAGGTGGTGAAGGAAGCCAGTGGTAATCTAAGTATAGAACTTATCCATACACTCCTAGGCCCTCAGTCCAAAGTACTGAGCATGCGCACAACATGTTCTGTGTCTCTACATAATGCTATTGTACATCTCTATGCAAGTCTCCTGAGCCTCAAGAATATCCCAATCCTACAGGAAGTTTACAGGTAACAATCCTATAGGAAGTTTAGAGGTAACAATCCTATAGGAAGTTTACAGGTAA
>NW_007404360.1:0-734 GCF_000475195.1 Diaphorina citri | reverse complement strand
TCAGCCATTGGTCCGTGTGTGTGTCTGTCTGTAAATATAATATCTATTTATCACACATTTTCCTCTTTCTATCTTCAAGTATCGGGGGAATTTACATAGTCTACCTGTACACACAAGATCGGGGGGATAGAACATCCAGTCCATGGCTACCCAAATATTTCATCGGGGGAATAGAACACCGGAAAAGGAAACAAATTAAAAATTCGGGGGAATCGACAAACGCCCGTACACATTTCGGGGGAGTTTACCATTTGAGACTCAGGTAGTCGATTTCATTTTCGGGGGAATTTACATCCGGAAATGAGGACCCTTGAAAAAATCGGGGGAATTTACATACAGCCAAAGACATAAGTGGGTTCATTATTTATTTATTTAGGTATGTGTAGATAAATGAGGACCCTTGAAAAAATCGGGGGAATTTACATACAGCCAAAGACATAAGTGGGTTCATTATTTATTTATTTAGGTAATCAGATTTTAGTGCCAAAACACGTTTTGAGGTCCCTAGAGCCTAAATCCAAAGTTTCAGCCATTTGTCCGTGTGTGTGTCTGTCTGTAAATATAATATATCACACATTTTCCTCTTTCTATCTTCAAGTATCGGGGGAATTTACATAGTACACATTTCGGGGGAGTTTACCATTTGAGACTCAGGTAGGTAGTCGATTTCATTTTCGGGGGAATTTACATCCGGAAATGAGGACCCTTGAAAAAATCGGGGGAATTTACATACA
>NW_007404359.1:0-734 GCF_000475195.1 Diaphorina citri | reverse complement strand
ATAATGTATGGGAAATTCCCACACTAGTCATGAAGCTAGGGAAAGCTTTGCTCAAAGAGGGAGGACGGGAGGGAAAAAAGAGCGAGAAATCTCTTTTTTTCCTCTTATATTTAATCTGTATTTTTTAATCCCCTGGAATTACATCTTCCAGCTTACACATACAATTTCAGCTCACCCACTTCTAACTTACATTCTGGTGTTTGCTTACACGCCTGTACGTTTGTTAGAAATAATTAATAACGTTAGAACAGCTACAGAAAGCCAATGTCTAAGTACACGTACCTTGTATGTACACATTTCACCGTAAATTTAGACCGGGAGCTTGCATGTACAAAATTACCCTATGGGGAACAAAATTTTTGACCCGAAACTTTGAAGTCTTGGTGACACCACTGGTGGCTTTATCCTTCTAAAGTCACCGATTTTAATTATGTAAGTATGTACCTTGTAATTTTGAAGTTTGGCCTTATTTGGATTCTTGGAACGGCATGATGGGATAAGATAAAGTAAGACCTTTCCGGTTCAAACCTACAGGTCGGAAATTTTGTTCCCCATGGGGTAATTTTTTTAACGTTAGCTCCCATTCCAATTGGTTAGAAATACACCGCGTGAAATTCTTTACGTGGTAACTTACACATGTTTTTCCAGTAGAGAGAAATGGAAGGCAAGATTGGGCAGGGAGGGAAAGCTCCCTGGAAAAGCGTAGAGGAGGAAAAAAGAGGAATGCGTAGACG
>NW_007404358.1:0-734 GCF_000475195.1 Diaphorina citri | reverse complement strand
TGTACCCACGAATTCATTACATAATGAGTCAATGATTCTATCAAAGTGTAAAGTCCAAAACATTCGGCACAGTCATATGTCATTGCTAACGAAAATTCCATCCCGCTGACTTAATACATACCTACTCTTAATGTACCCACGAATTCATTACATAATGACTTAATGATTCTATCAAAGTGTAAAGTCCAAAACATTCGGCACAGTCATAATATATTATGCTCTGGCATTAGAAGTACATAATACCTCGTACATAAACTCAGATATTCAAATCGGTCTCAAGTTTAAACAGTTCAATCAACATAAGTCAATATGAGTCATTGAATCAATAAGAACTGACGTAACCTGTCTGGATATCGATGTGTGAAAGATCTAATGGACCCAAACGAAATGTCTGTCAAAAGTGCCAAAAGTGTCAGACGATTTAGAGAGAGTGGTTCAAATTTTGTAAGGGGGCTTTTGGAGTAAATTTGATCCACAGCCAGCGGGAATCAACACCAGCGGTAGAACGTTGAATGCAGAAGTTCAACAGTTCCCAATGGATTTCTGAAGTGAAGCAACGTTGCGCGTGGTTGGTAACCAGATGAGCGACCGTTTGGGCAATTACGTACACTGAGAAAATAACTAGGGTGCCGGCAGCCTAATCGGGTGATTGGGTCCCGGCAGTCTAATATTGAACTCTATATCGGGAAGCTCGACACTATAATATAGCATTCCAACAGCCTAAATCAGGGGAA
>NW_007404357.1:0-734 GCF_000475195.1 Diaphorina citri | reverse complement strand
GCACCTTTTTCATAATTTAACAATCGAACTGCAAAGTATATTACCTTCTCGGATTCTGCTTTAGAAAGGCGTACGGAAAAAGCACAAAAGGGAAAAAAAGGTCGAGGGGAAAAAGATCAATTTGAGAAAGTTTGAGATCTGTACACGAGGGATTTCTCAGCTTTCTCCCAGTTATTTATAGGAAAGACATAGGTAGTTGCCAAGTTTATTGTATCATAACGAAATTCTGAATAAGAGAAAAGGGTACTAACGTAAAAGCGCTGGGTAAACGAGCAACAAGGCAATATTGTTCAGCAATATTAAAGAAGCGAATCTCGGTGGTGTAGCTTAGGTATGTACCTAGGTGTTAGTTAGAGGCACAGCACCTAATTGGTTAACGACAACTCCTCATTTTCCTTTTTAAAGATCCTCATTTTCCTTTTTAAATTTTTTGTACAAAAACTGCAGCGATCACATCAATCTTTTGTTTGTGTGACGCAATTTTTACTTGAAATACTAGTACCTATACCTACTCACTATCCAGTGATGCCAAAAGGAGCAATATTGCTGACTTTAAACAACATTATCGGAAGAACTGCTTTCAACAAAATGCCCAAAAACAGAGCCCGTTTACCGGCCTATTTGATTGAAAAGAGGATTTCTCCAAGCAAATTTAGTGTGGACGTGTGAAATTATTAATAACGACACTAAAGTGACATTCTTCCAAGTTTTCAGAGCTTTTGTTACGAAAATAG
>NW_007404356.1:0-734 GCF_000475195.1 Diaphorina citri | reverse complement strand
AGTAATGTTCAAGAACTTCTTAAAATATCTGCAAAAACTGAACGTCAATCCATTCTACAAACGCGCAGATTAGTCAGAAATTTTCTCAACGTTTGAAACTCAGAACAAAATTTCTTCGAAATTAATGAATTGGACTGCAGTGTCCCTTCTAATGCTTTAGGTAAAAAGAATATAAAATTAATGATCAATTTATCATAATAAAAACGATAAGATGATAAAGCACTCAACTAAAAAAAGGCTCAAAAAAAAAGAAGGGAGGTAGGTAGGTTCACATAAAAAGAAAAGTTTTTAAATTAATATTTTTTTTTATATTTAATTTTTTACTTTCCTTATCCTATAGGAAGGAAAGTAATGTAATCGGGTCAAATTTTCGATGGTCAGTTTTTAGTGCCAAAACACGTTTTGAGGTCCTAGAGCCTAAATCCAAAGTTTCAGCCATTGGTCCGTGTATGTATCTGTCTGTGTGTCTGTCTGTCTGTAAACAAAATGTCTCGAGAACGGTAAAAGCTAGAGACTTGAAATTTGGTATGTAGATGTCAAGTGTGACAAGGATGCGACACGAAACTTTTGGTTAAGATCGGTGCAACGGTTGGCGGCATTTTACCGCTTTTTGGCGGTTTTCGGTGTAATTAAACAATATCTCGGGAACGGTATATTTTTTTTGGTGTGTTTATGAACAGGGCTGAGATGAGCTCGGACGACGTGAGATAGCTGTCCCGGCGGCAATTTTTAAA
>NW_007404355.1:0-734 GCF_000475195.1 Diaphorina citri | reverse complement strand
TACAGAATGGTCTAATAAATTCTGTGTAAACTACAGACCGGTGAATATTTAGCGAATAGCACGTTGCTTGGACTTTAATTTTGGTTTTAAAAAGAACTGCTAATGTTTTTAGTAACGAGGGTTTTACCCTCCATTTGGTGACAAACTATCCATCTACTCACATTAACCCAGTCTGAGTGGGGCTGGGTAAAGTTAGCAGGACGCGATTGCCAATATGGTAAGTGGTCACCAATTCATCATGAGTACAGCGGTTTCGTTTGTCTGTTTAGTGCTTAATAATGACGTAAAATTGGACAGACTTTTCTAATTGAGTATTGTGTAAGAAAAACCCATCATTCTCTTAAATCGATGCGATGCATTAACAGTGTAGAAGTTATATTTCAACTTGAAGACACCCCGTGCCTTGTGTCATAGGTGAGGCGACATATCACAATACTGGTATGCACCATACTACAACTCCAGATCTGTTGATCTGAGAAAGATCCTGTGGACTTCGTTCGATTCCAAGTTGCTTATTATTCTCCGAGAACCACTTGCATGGTTGGTAAATTGTGTCTCCCATTCGTGTGCTGTTTGGTATTTTGTCGACGGATTTCCACATTCCTATCCCTTCTAATTCAATGGAGTAGTATCAGGTGTTAGGGGATCTTTGTATGTACTGTGAGGCGTGAGTAGTAAATAAATATCGACTATTGCGGAAGTGAGAATTTTGCGGTGGCTGTAAACAATGAACA
>NW_007404354.1:0-734 GCF_000475195.1 Diaphorina citri | reverse complement strand
AGACTAAGCTGGTCTACTCCCTGTTTGAAGTCCCCCAGTCAGACTAAGCTGGTCTACTCCCTGTTTGAAGTCCCCCAGTTAGACTAAGATGGTCTACTTCCTGTTTAAAGTCCCCCAGTCAGACTAAGCTGGTCTACTCCCTGTTTGAAGTCCCCCAGTTAGACTAAGCTGGTCTACTCCCTGTTTGAAGTCCCCCAGTTAGACTAAGATGGTCTACTTCCTGTTTAAAGCAGGGTGTCTACCAGACTGGAAAACCGTGAAATGTCAGGGAATTTCATGGAGACTGGAAAAGTCAGGGAATTGTCAGGGAATTTCTCACAAAATTGACAAAAATCCAAAAAAGTCAGGGAATTTTTCAAAGCCTAAAAAAAAAGGAATTTTCGGTCCATAAAAAAGTATGCAACCTTGAAGGGGCAACTCATATTTTCTCGAAAAAATTTCGCCTGTGGCGCTGTAATTTTGTGTTTTATAGAAATGTATTAGGGGAAATTTTCAAAGCCTAAAAAATGGAAAAAGAATTTTTGGTCAGTAAAAAGTATGCAACCTTGAAGGGGCTACTTAAAGTTACATAGGAAAGACTCCTTGGTCATCTTAAATACTCTAATTGAAACTCTTGTAAAAAAAAAATCATGTTGAAATATTTGGAGATATCACAAAGAGGAGAGAGGGAGCAGAGCAGAGAGAACCTTCCAGTCTGAAAGCAGAAGAGAGAATGAGCTCTGACAAAAATCTAG
>NW_007404353.1:0-734 GCF_000475195.1 Diaphorina citri | reverse complement strand
TCCCGCCCGGGGTGGATTTTATCCTGATGGGATAATGTTCATTCTCGGAACGGCTGGCTTTCTCCTATCCTGTCTTGCTTCTCTTTTCGATTTCGGGATGATAAGACCATAGCAGTTACAGTTCCCTCTGTCAAACCTCTTAAAAAAAAAGGAAGTAAGACACGAGATATAACAGTGTCTGTCTGGAAAACCAGCCAAGAGGGCCAATAACTGTAGACTTACCCTATGTCTTTCTAGACTGTCACTGCAAATTTGAAGGTCACTGCTTTGTCCACACCTGAGTATGATATCATAAATGTTTAATAAGTGAGCTTTTGTTAACCAAGGTTGTTTTTAATGTTTTTCGAAACTAAACTCTCTCTCTCCTTCTCCCTTCGTTTCTCTCTCCTTCATTCTTTTCTGTCCTGCAATTTTTCTCTCAATCTCTTTCCCTGTCATTCTCTCTCTCTCTCTCTTTCTCTCTCTCTCTCAGGAGTCTCAGGCTCTCTCCCTTTTCCTCTTCCCATCCTTCTTCTCTCTCTCTCTTTCCCTCCTCCTTCTCTCTCTAGCCCTACCTCTCTCATTCTCTTTCCCTCTCAGGCTCTCTCTTTCCTTCTCCCTCTTTCTCTTCCTATTCTTCTTCCTGTCTCTCTCTCTCTCTCTTTCTCTTTCCCTCCTTATTTTTCCCTCCTTCTTCCTCTTGTTCTCTCTATTTATATCGCTCTCTATCCCTCCCTTTCTCTCCGTTCATATTT
>NW_007404352.1:0-734 GCF_000475195.1 Diaphorina citri | reverse complement strand
AATGCGAAGAACAATGCAATTTGTCAATTTCTTTGACATAGGTTTCCTGCAGAAATTACTGCGTCTTTTGGTTTTGTGCAGTAGCCACTCCCCATTAGAATTGGTTCGGTCTTCATTGATGTATTTAAGGAAAATAACCTAGAAATTGGTGCGTCTTTTGGTTTTGTGCAGTAGCCACTCCCCATTAGAATTGGTTCGGTCTTCATTGATGTATTTAAGGAAAATAACATACCTACCATTTACAAAGGAAACCATAACTAGCTATAGTTATCAAGTTACCAACTACACCAACTACATCAGTATTTTGCTCAATCTCAAAATGTTATTAGGGTTAAAATCATACAGAAGAGGAAGAAGGAGAAGAAAAAATAATATGCGAAGAACAATGCAATTTGTCAATTTCTTTGACATAGGTTTCCTGCAGAAATTACTGCGTCTTTTGGTTTTGTGCAGTAGCCACTTCCTATTAGAATTGGTTCGGTCTTCATTGATGTATTTAAGGAAAATAACATACCTACCATTTACAAAGGAAACCATTTACAAAGGAAACATCAGTATTTAAGTTGAAATGCTCAATCTCAAAATGTTATTAGGGTAAAATCATGCAGAAGAGGAAGAAGGAGAAGAGAAAATAAAGAGAAGTTACAGTTTAAAAATTACCTGTTCATTTTAGCGAGGAATCCATATGGACCTTGTAGCCTGGCAGTTTTGTCCAAGTTTCTGCAATACAATGT
>NW_007404351.1:0-734 GCF_000475195.1 Diaphorina citri | reverse complement strand
TTGAGAGGGGTTAGAAATGGGTGACTGTCACGGCATATGGCAGGAAATTTTTCGTCACCCCCACGACGCGGAGTATTAACTCTTAATCCAGTTGGGAATCCCGACCAGAGTGGATATTTACAATAGGGATAAAATTCCCTTCCTTAGTCACGGCATATGGCAGGAAATTTTTCGTCACCCCCACGACGCGGAGTATTAACTCTTAATCCAGTTGGGAATCCCGACCAGAGTGGAGATTTACAATAGGGATAAAATTCCGTTCCTTGGGCGAAATTTTAATCCTAACTACAAATTCATATCCCACTTTATGAGCTCTCACTTTTGATTATTTTTCCACACCGCTCAAAGCCTGACCAGCTTTAAGGAGCAAGGAAGTCCCCAAGAATCTCAGGAGTCAGGATCGACCAAAGGACCTTGTCGATATAATGATCCAAGCAACCAGCAAGATACAAGACAGTATCTCTAGACTATGAGCTCTCACTTTTGATTATTTTTCCACACCGCTCAAAGCCTGACCAGCTTTAAGGAGCAAGGAAGTCCCCAAGAATCTCAGGAGACAGGATCGACCAAAGGACCTTGTCGATATAATGATCCAAGCAACCAGCAAGATACAAGACAGTATCTCTTGAGTAATTGAGAAGTTGATTAATTACGCTGAAGAGAGTTATGTAAGATTTCCTAGACGAGAGAATCTAGGCAAGTCGCAAGTTCATTGTTCTAGCCTAGCCATGGTC
>NW_007404350.1:0-734 GCF_000475195.1 Diaphorina citri | reverse complement strand
AGAAGCAGAAGTGAAGGTACTCGGTTCACGGAACAGTTATTCGGCTTCATGTCTAGCCAGGTAAAAGTTAAGAGAAAGTTGCTCCAAGATCCAAGCGTATCTTGATTGTAGCATCACTGATGTTATAAATCATGCGAGACCGAGTAGAAAGTTTCATTTGAATGCGTTTCTTAACCAGACCATTAAGTTTGGAATGCACTTATGAGTTATGAGCTTATGAGTGAACGGCTTAAAGTTCTTAAACACATTCTTGATCTTATGATTTATCTGATCTTTATGAAGGTACCTGTGTAGTTATGTGAAAAGATCTTAGGTCTTTACTTGACTATATCTTGGGTCTTATGCCGGCCACTCACGTTCAGACTTCAGACCGCCTGAGAGACCTGTAGTCGGAAGCTTTTTCCGCCACACACGTTCCTACTAGGTCTGTCAGACAGTGTGAGCGGCCGGCATTAGGTGTGTTTTCGATTTTCCTCGTATTTCATGGTCCTTATCTAATATTGACAGCTCACCACTACTCAATTAGGTACTTATTAAATACTCATCAAGCATCATTAAATACTTAAATGAAATCATCATCGATACGTTTAGAGCAAGTGACGAACACTGCGTTCAAATGTGACATTAGCACGGAAGTATTGAAACCGGATACCTATAGCAGTACCCATACTGTTAGCTGAGATGTCTTGGTCTAACTTGATATCAGTTTAAATAAGGCACTACTTTTATACACT
>NW_007404349.1:0-734 GCF_000475195.1 Diaphorina citri | reverse complement strand
AGTTCCCCGTTGCATTTGACTGTTATTTCTCTGTTTAGCAAAAAGTTGTACAAATACTTTAGAATGTAGCCGTTGATGCCAAATTTCTGGAGAGTCACTATAATTTTACGCCGCCAAGTGACGTCAAAGGCCTTCTGGATGTCCAAAAATGAAGTTAAAATATGCTCTTTCTGAGCGAAACCTTTGGTTATTTCGTTTTCTAGGACAACCAGGTTATCAACAGTGGACCGCTTCAGCCGCCCACCACTTTGGAATTGGTTCAAAAGATGTTTATTTTCCAGAGTCCAAAAAAGCCTTTTGTTCACTATTTTCTCTAACAACTTTCCCAAGCAGTTGAGTAAGGAAATTGGCCTGTAACTTGAAGAGAGTAATCGGCTTTTGCCAGGTTTCAAAATGGGAACTATTAAGGCTTCGCCCCAACGCTTGGGAAAAACACCAAGACGCCAAATAATGTTGAAAAATACGAGAAGTTTTTCCAAGGCTGCGAGAGGCAAGTTCTTAATGAGAACGAAAGAGATCCCATCGGGGCCCGCGGCTTTCGACTTACATGTGGCGAGAACAGATGACAGTTCTGGTAAGGTAAGTGGGCTGTTGTATTCTTCAGTAAAACTAAAGTCGAACTCAACAGGGGTTGATTCGGAAGAAATTTTGTGTTCCAAAAAGTTGGCGGAATAATGTGAGTTTGATGAAACAGACGAGAATTGAACACCTAGGGCATTGGCTATGGAGGGGGT
>NW_007404348.1:0-734 GCF_000475195.1 Diaphorina citri | reverse complement strand
GGAGATACTCAATATGATAATAATGATCAAATAATTGAACTAAATAAATTAATCAACTTCTATAATTTAAAATCTTACAATACAGTTAAAAATAAAAATTTACGTACCCTAGATCTTTGTCTATCTAATTTTGCAGAATATAAAATATCAAAAAACAAAACAGCAGAAATCGAAATAGAAAAATCTGATGGCCTCGTACGACCTGATAGACATCACCCGCCTTTATTAATTAGCATACACCTCCAAACATATACCAGTCAACAAACAAACAATAACGATAAAGATCAAAAGAAGAAATATAACTTTAATAGAGCTAACTTCCAATCAATAAGCCTAGACCTTGAACAAATAAATTGGTACAACCTAATGGAAACAAAAAATCAAAAAACATCGAACGAAAAATTGCAAATATTCTACACCGAAATTGAAAAACTTTTAGAAAAGCACGTCCCTACTTTCTCATCAAAAAATATTAAAGAAAAATTCCCAACATGGTGGACATATGAAACAGTGAAACTATACAAGAAAAAAGAGAGACTTCGTAAGATTAAAAATAAATCCAACAAGCAGAAACATACATACCAACATCTTAGAAAATTTTGCAAACAACAAATAAAAAATGACTATAATAATTATATTAATGAAATGGTACAGGAAATAAAAAAAGATAGTTCAAAGTTTTGGAAATATTGCAAGGGTAAAAAGAAACTCGATAAAAAACAAACAATAATACA
>NW_007404347.1:0-734 GCF_000475195.1 Diaphorina citri | reverse complement strand
CCCGATTTTTTACTTAACAAACGAAGGGATTTCTATTATTTCCAAGTTTTAACCGGACGACTTTGGATGTAGAGTTTTCTTATACTCGAGTCTTGAGTTATAGCTCGTCAAGATCAGATTTGTTACAATCTGCTCACAGTGTCTGTTTGTTTGTTTGTTTCTTTCTCCATAACTCTCGATCTCGAACGGTTCTCCCTATTTTGATGAAATTTAGCAAAAATATTCAACACGTGAATGACATTTGATCTCAAAATTTCGAGTTATGAAATAGGTAACTACAAAACTTATTACCTTTATATGATACAAAAAAGTCCACGGAGATGGACGAAACTCGAGTCGGATAAGATCAAAACGGGAACGTGTATCCATTGTATCATATATAGGTAATAAGTTTTGTAGTTATCTATTTCATAACTTTATAACCTAGGATGTCTAATAAAAACATATTTAATAATACTCAAAATTTTGCACTAATCGGTACCACGGGGGTCATAGAGTTCCTCTTTTTGTTTTGTCATAAAACTGTTATTCCGATTTTGATGAAATTTGGTGGACACATAAAGGGCATTCATTCAAAACAACCTTCGGGTCCCGCGCGGGCTTTTATTCTGAGTTGAGCTCTGCTGATCTATGCACTACCTATAGTGCAATAGTGCACTAGTCCTAAACTAAAATGGACGCGGCATATTAGGGATCAGGGAGAGACCGCCTTAACATAATAATAATAATAAAAT
>NW_007404346.1:0-734 GCF_000475195.1 Diaphorina citri | reverse complement strand
ATCAACATTATCAACTCTTTCAAGTCTGGGAAATTTCAAATTTATGTATTACCATAACGAAACATTAAAACTGAACAGGCCAGCCTAGTTAGCTTAGTTGGTAGCGCGTCTGCCTTGTAAGCGCTAGGCCGCGAGTAATTTTGGTCTCTTTTTTTACATTGCTCCACTTGAAACCACAATTAGCACTCTTCCAGCAAGTAGGTATCTTAACTTTTTTTTTAATTTTGAGCATTCAAATAAAACAGGAACTTTACCTTTCTTACTTTCAAGTGTCAGTATCAGTAAATCCTGTAAAAATCTGAATAATGGATACTGGGACGTTAACAAAACGAGTTAACAATTACAACCAGCTGAGTATGGCTATTGGCTTATTGGCTATGGTTTTATTGGTTTTCACAAAAGAAAAAAACCCTAAACCTAACCGCCTGAGCCTGAACAACTTTACCTTTCTTACTTTCAAGTGTCAGTATCAGTAAATCCTGTAAAAATCTGAATAATGGATACTGGGACGTTAACAAAACGAGTGAAGTGAATAATAAAATACAAAAAATGGACGAAATGGAAAAATTTTCACTTTTTTCCAACGTTGCCACAAAATAAAATACGCGTAATTACAACCAGCTGAGTATGGCTATTGGCTTATTGGCTATGGTTTTATTGTAGTGATGGGCCGAGTGAATGATTTTACTCGAGTGGACTCGAGTTTGACTTCACTCGAGTGCACTCGATTATTA
>NW_007404345.1:0-734 GCF_000475195.1 Diaphorina citri | reverse complement strand
AATCTCTCTGCGAGATGTGAGGGTGAATGTCAGAATGAAATAATACTACACACTACTTGCGACCGAAACGCACGAGTTAGGGCCGGAACAGACTTGTAGTTTTGTTAACAAACCCAACTCTTGGCTCATCGTTGGGAGAATGGTTGGCCCATTGTTGGGAAAGGGTTACATGCTTGGGGAACTGTTGGCCAACGGTCCATACCTAGATTTTGTCAAACACCAAAATATAAAGTAATAATAATAATAGTGCTTATTTATTTATACTGCTCGCATAGGACTGAAAAGTCCCTTTACTCCAGCAGTAGGCTACTACTATTATTGTGGTCAAATTCTCAAATTACGAGTATATTGAGGATAAAATTCCATACCTCGGCTGGGATTGAACCCGCCCTCCTGTTTACCAGGCGAGCGCCTTGACCACTACACCACCGAGGTAGGTGTAAGACCAATAGTTACCCAAACTAAAATGTTGCTGAGGATAGGTCCTGTACGTCCATTCTTGACAACTGGACAGTGCATCAAGGTGGAACATCTCTTGAAGCGATCTCTTGAAGCGAACATCTCTTGAAGCGAACATCTCTTGAAGCGATCTCTTGAAGCGAACATCTCTTGAAGCGATCTCTTGAAGCGAACATCTCTTGAAGACACTTTTCCCGGACATTTTCCCGAACATGACCAACCGCAACTAGTAATTTTTCCCAACGTGTTTCTGAACACAATGACCGCAACTAGTA
>NW_007404344.1:0-734 GCF_000475195.1 Diaphorina citri | reverse complement strand
ACTTGCCTTCATGAGGCGTGTCTGTTCAACCCCAAATGTGGTCATTAACTTTGAAGATTTTTAATTACGCCCAGAGTATTACATAACCTTATATTTTTATATGTATATTTTTTTGGAAATTGAACCCGAGTAGTTACTTAGAATCTGAAAGAAGCTTACCAACCCGAGATACGCGATAGACATGAAATCATTTCACTTGCCTTCATGAGGCGTGTCTGTTCAACCCCAAATGTGGTCATTAACTTTGAAGATTTTTAATTACGCCCAGAGTACCTATTACATAATCTTATATTTTTATATGTATATTTTTTTTTTGGAAATTTAACCCGAGTAGTTACTTAGAATCTGAAAGAAGCTTACCAACCCGAGATACGCGATAGACATAGTGGTACCTCCCGAATGCCTCTTTCATGATTTTCTTTTCATGCAATTCCATCTACAATCCTCTATGTATTTACAATGCTAACTCTACATCTTTTTACACTGGACTAGGCATAGAGAAACTTGAGCTTTTCTTTCGGTTTGGTTAACTTACTGAGGAAGAGGTAAGCAGTCAATACACTCGTCCTTATACCTACTTTTATTCTCTGCATGCAGTGCTCAAGAACTAAGTACCCAATATTCCATTATTCCCATTTAATAGAAGAGATTTTATTATAGATTCAGTACAATTTAGTGGGTGGGTCCAGAGGTCTTCAGTGCAGAACATAATATGGGTACCTAAATATATTAGT
>NW_007404343.1:0-734 GCF_000475195.1 Diaphorina citri | reverse complement strand
AGCGGAGCGAGAGAGAGAGGAAGAGAGAGAGAGGCTCGGCTGAATAGGAAGGAAAGAGAGGGAGGGAGAGGCAAAGATAGAGAGAAAAGGAGGGAGCCAGGAGAGGGAGACAGACAGAGTTAGAAAGATGGAGGAAAAGGAAGGAGAGAGAAAAATATTGCAGGGACAAAGAGAGGGGAAGTTATAGAGAGAGAGAGAGAGAGAAAAAGGAAGAGAGAAAGAAAGACAGAGAGGGAAGGAAAGGTTCGGCCGAATAAAGATAGCGAGTGAGCGAGACAGGGTGTGAGAGAAAGAGATAGAGGGAGGGAGAGAGGGGGGAGAGAGAGAAAGAGAGAGCAGTCAGGCGCATCAAAAAAGACTGTCTACTTGGTAACATTCTTGGGTGTGTGAGAGAAAGAGAGGGGGAGAGAAGAAGAAAGGAAAGAGAAAAAGAGCGTTGAAAATAGAGAGAGATAGGTTGAATTGGAAAGAGGAAGGGGAAAAAGAGAGACTAAACTAGCAGGGAAGAGAAGAAAGAGAGAGAGAGAGTTGGAAT
The DNA here is from genome assembly GCF_000475195.1 of Diaphorina citri. Taxonomy (NCBI): domain Eukaryota; kingdom Metazoa; phylum Arthropoda; class Insecta; order Hemiptera; family Psyllidae; genus Diaphorina; species Diaphorina citri. The sequence goes on along the minus strand of NW_007404343.1, from coordinate 199 downwards.
AGAGGAAGGAGAGGAGCAAAAGAAAGAGAAGAAGAGATAAAGAATTTGAAGAGGAGGAGAAAAAGAAGGTAGGGAAAAGGGAGGAAGAAGGAGAGAAACGGGAAAGGAGAGGGAGAAGAAGGAGCAGTGGCGTAGCGTCCATGTAGGGCGTGTATGGCGGCCATACACTCAAAATTTACTCAAATACCCTTAAATATTG
>NW_007404342.1:0-734 GCF_000475195.1 Diaphorina citri | reverse complement strand
CCACATTACCATATCATGGGTGCCTCAATATACATAACGGACACTAGGCATACAGGGTGGCTCAGAATCGTAGGAAACACTAGTGCTAGCCTTAAAGCCTTATATATATTTACGGATGATGAGAAGTGTCCATCAGCAATCTTCAAGTTCAAGAGATTTCACCCTACAAATCTCAATATGAATGACCTATTAGTCTTGGTCTTTTAGTACTAGACTTGAGACCAAAAAGCTACCTACCTACTGTTAACAGCAAGCTATTTTTTTATTCAGGTACTCTGCGTTATGAAGTTTTGTTAAATTTTTCAATGAATCTTACTATCAAAACATCAGTAGGCTGAGTGCACCGCGAAATCCACAAAGAGGTTGATCCATCCTGTATCCAGAAGTAGCGTCAAATCATCAAATCCGTAATCTATCCCTGTTGCATCCTCTTGTCCAGTGAAAACTTGGGCGACACAATACATTGAGGGGCACAGCAGCACTCCGCCCCCGCCAAGGCAATATCTGATAGGGTACTCGTGATATTGACATTGATAGAAACTAGGAATCAATCACATCACTGATGTCTGCAGTTTCATCGCCTGGTGGTTAAACCAGGGGTTTGACATCGAGATTAGTGATGATAAACTGAAACAAAGAACAAACAAGAGGTTTATGATCAATTGATCATCCAGTCAGGGAAGGTTAGCTGAGATATAGATATTGTCCTTAATATTTGAATATCATTGGAAAAT
>NW_007404341.1:0-734 GCF_000475195.1 Diaphorina citri | reverse complement strand
AGTCTGAATTTCATAAAAAGCAAACTATGATCGGTATTGATATCTGCACCTGGGTAAGTTTTACATTGTAGTGCATATTTCATTTGAGGTCTCTTGATCAGGATGTAGTCGATTTGATATTTGTCTATACCTCCAGGTTTAATCCAAGTGTATTGCCTGTTTGGTGGTTGTTTGAATAATGTATTTGCAATAATGAGATCTTTTTCTTTACAAAATTCGATTAGTCTTTCACCTCTTAGGTTTTTTCGTCCATATCCATAATTTCCCATAACGTTCTCTGTTTTGATTGATCCAACCACAGCATTCCAATCCCCCAAGATGATGGCTTTCTCGTTACTTCCAACCATTTCCCAAACGTCATCAATTTGTTCGTACATTTCTTCAATTACTTCATCTGTATATCCGCTAGTAGGCATGTAGATCTGTATTATGTCAAGTTCTTCTTTTTCATTCAATTGCAGTTTGATTAGCATAATTCTGTTATTGTATAGCACGACATTTTTTACTCTTCTTCCCCAGTCTTTATTGAGTACGATACCAACACCAGCTGTTCCTTTTGCATCACCTGAGTATATTATTCTGAAATTATTGTTCCAATAGTCTCCCTGGTCTTTCAATCTGCATTCACTGATTCCCATAATTTCTATACCAAGTCGTTTCATTTCGAGTATTAGGTTTTCAAGTTTACCTGCGATGCCAAGGGATCTAACATTCCATGTTCCTATTTTCAGTAT
>NW_007404340.1:0-734 GCF_000475195.1 Diaphorina citri | reverse complement strand
TGCTCAGGTGTGTACATTACCTACAGGATATACGGAAAGTAATCGGATGAAACTCAAACTCACGACAAGTGGGAAGAAGCTCTTGGTTGTCCAGAATCAATTGGATTTGTAGTTGTACAGAAGAACATTTTGTCCAGCTGGTCTAGATTGCTAAGTGTATTATAAGATAAAATAAACACCCAAGTAGGTACAATAATTATTGAATCCTTGGGAAGTATAGGAATATGTAGGAACCTAACCTACCTTCCTATATTTTGTTCAACTTTTTAGCAAGATTCGAACGAGACTGACGTCATTATTAAAGCATGTTGCTCACTTACAAGGAGGGGTGTATTCTATATTTTATTAGCAGCAAATTTTTTATACAATAACACAAGTTGTGTAACATATGGATTAACCAACAAACTTAGCGGTTCTGCAGAATGATGTACCATGTATCTAAAATGTGTGAGTTTGCTACATCCACTAAAATCCTTATTCCCTATTGCGCCTTGTTTCTATAGGTTCCTTGCAAAATGGTAATTTTGTTACATCCACTAATTTCCCTATTCCCTATTGCGCCTTGTTTCTATAGGTTCCTTGCAAAATGGTAATTTTGTTACATCCACTAATTTTCATTGCATTTTGCTTTTAATACTTCTATGTAGAAAATAGTGGGTAGTTTTGTCAAAGTCCATTTTGTTGTGTCAGATTCCATTTGGTTGTGTTTCTACCAAATGAACATTTTGTCGCAT
>NW_007404339.1:0-734 GCF_000475195.1 Diaphorina citri | reverse complement strand
TTGGGAAAATCCTACAATGCTGCAGTGAGCACCAAAGTTGTGACATAATAACACAAGAAACTGCATTTACATTTTTTTTCTTCTTTTTCTGAAATTTTCCTTTCTTTTACCTCACAGGCAAAGAAGCGGCAGAGTATGTGAGTAGTAAATTCATCAATCCCATTAAACTCGAGTTCGAGAAAGTCTATTATCCCTATCTGCTCATCAATAAGAAACGATATGCTGGTCTCTACTTCACGCGAGAAGATACCTATGACAAAATGGACTGCAAAGGTTTGGAACTTGATTTTACTATTATGCCCTTGAAAAGAACACCAGTAACATACTCTTCACAGTTGTGTATACGTTACTTGTGTTCTTCTTTTCTAAATGAATCTTTACAAAGTCACTTCAGAATCTATCAGTATATTATGCCCTTGGGGCAAACAGCCCTAAAAGATGAGTTGAGCTTCTACGAATCTACTATTATGCCCTTAGTCATACCTAGCCGGGGTTTTTAGGAGGTTAAACACCATTCTGTAACTATCTTTTGAAACTACCATAGTTTGTAGTGACGGGCGTTTTACCCTCTATTTGACAAGCTACCCGTCTCCTCGCATTAACCTCATCCAGCCCAACGATTGCTGGGAAAAGCCAGCAACACGTGATTGTCACCCTATACAAATCACGCGGAAGGTTGCTTGAGGTAGAAACACACTACCATCATGTTACGTCACGTGACCTGGCGTGATGGT
>NW_007404338.1:0-734 GCF_000475195.1 Diaphorina citri | reverse complement strand
AAATTTCCCCCAAAAAAAAAAAAAAAAAAAAAAAAAATGAAAATGGATTCCAGAAAAATTGACCCCAGCTTATAGTGGTATTAGAACGAAAACCCACACAATATACCAAGAGTTCATTTTAATAAACACTATAATACAACCGATGGGTTTCAGATACGGAGCTATTTTTGCCATTTGATACAAAAAATGGGAAATGCAAGGGGGGAAGTCCCGTTTTTCCCCCGCAAATGCATCCTTTCAACAAAGTCAGTTTCCCCCTTTCAACACGTAAGCTATATGTACCGCGTATGTAGGGTAGGCATAGGCATACTCAATGAGTTGGCGGGGGGCAACAAGGGGGATTTTTTTAGAGGGATTATTTATAATGGGAGGAAAATGAATATTTAAAATCCCTCACAGCCGGCGGATAATCCGTGTATCTTTTATACGCTCCTTCAATGGCAGCATGTGTGAATGACCTCGGAGACAAGTGGTGAGCGTAATGGGGTGTTGGACTTTAGTGGTGAGCTTAGGGAAAGATTGCCATCACCACGGGGGAGTCTTGGGGATTTTTTTTTCCCTCCGAGTAAAGTGTACAGTTCACTGAGGTCTGAATGCTGGTTTACTTACATCAGGGCCGTATCCAGGATTTTGTCGAGGGAGGGGGTGGCGAGAGTCCTTACAATGATGTACGGGGGGGGGATGGATACTCCTAAATTTCGGAGTCTAGCTACAGTAAAGGAGAAAAGTAAAGC
>NW_007404337.1:0-734 GCF_000475195.1 Diaphorina citri | reverse complement strand
TGAGTTTCAATGGAAAAATTTCCTTCGACATTAAGAACATTAAGGAACGGAAACTTAATGAAGATACTCAAACCCGAAAGACCAAGAGACAAAGGGGAAGACTTACGATTATGACTTTATGATTTGGACATGGGGACAAGGCAACGAGTGAAAAACCGTGGTGAGAAAAGACATTACATAAATTAACGGTGCAATAAAACATGAACTCGTGAACAGATATACCTATGGTGTACGGACAGTACGGGTGTTGGAAACCATATGGTACACTAGTGCAGTGTACAGGATCACCACGGAATCCAGTGAGACTGTGTACCAAAAGTTGGATCGAGCATTACTCATTTTCTCAAGATTGGTTCCGAAAGTTTTGGTCTCTAGTCAGGATTACTTGGCCCGTCCCGAACCGCAGTCAACCACCATGTGGACCTCTGCTTTTTTTTTGAAGTATGATAAACCCTTTGTAATGTCCAGGTAGCCAGGCTTGTCAGAGTTTGGCTGCTCTAATCCCTATTTATAGTCCTACAGCAAGACACTGGTCTACTCCCTTCTGAAGGTCCCCCAGCCAGACCCCCAAGTTCCATTGAATCATTCTCTTACCCCCTATTAGGAGCCAGGACCATACTCCAGTGCACACACAAAAAGCCCAATCTGATGCTTGTGTGTAGGGGCTAGACAGCCCTAAAGGATGGGTTAAGCTTCTACGAATACTCCAGAGCAGTTTTGGTTCATTGCACCCT
>NW_007404336.1:0-734 GCF_000475195.1 Diaphorina citri | reverse complement strand
GTGAGGGTTATGTGAGTAGGTATGTTTCATCTTTAATACCTCGTTCTGCGGGCGCCTTCAGTTGGGTGAGGGTTATGTTGCCGTTCTAATGAAAAAGTTCAAAGAGTTGTGACGTCAGATTTCACGTCAAAATGCGCAGAAACGCTTGCGCACAAACAAACGAAGTCGGAGTCATGAATTATGACCTCATCGCCTACGGGAGCGTATGCCGTGACGTCAAACTTCACGATTTACCGGTATTTTTTGGATCGATTTCCTCGTTCTGCGGGCGCCTTCAGTTGGGTGAGGGTTATGTGAGTAGGTATGTTTCATCTTTAATACCTCGTTCTGCGGACGCCTTCAGTTAATGAAAAAGTTCAAAGAGTTGTGACGTCAGATTTCACGTCAAAATGCGCAGAAACGCTTGCGCACAAACAAACGAATTATGACGTCATCGGCTACGGGAGCGTATGCCGTGACGTCAAACTTCACGATTTACCGGTATTTTTTAAATAGATTTATCTCGGTATCTAGAAGTCGTAGAAGAAAAAGAAAAATTCTGTTGGTCCTCTTTTTTCCTGCTCTATGACTTTGAAACATCACCCAAGTAAGCGCAACTGATCTATTGAAGTATAACCAAGGTCCAAGGTAATAAAAAAATATTTAATTGATTTAACTCATTTACTTTGACAGGCATTGATCGACGTGACAGCAGAGTATGGTTGGCTCTCCTGTGTCATCTCCCTACAACATCT
>NW_007404335.1:0-734 GCF_000475195.1 Diaphorina citri | reverse complement strand
CGGGAATTTTTTAGCCCGTAGTGATTAGAGAAAATCAGTACCTATATACCTACCTAATTTGTTTAATATTCAGTTTATAATTATTCTTGATTTGATTTTTCGATTTTACTTTCGAATCAGTACCTATGTATGTACCTACCTAATTTGTTTAATATTCAGTTTATTATTCTTCTTGATTTGATTTTACTTTCACATGATTTAAAATCAAGACTAGAGCCCGTTCTCCCTTTATTCCCAATATAAGGTTTAAGTCACCCATCCATTTATTGGCATTGCTCGGCGTAGCTTAGCATAGGTGACGCTAAAATCGGTTTTAAATTATCGACTGAACTGTTATCTAAAACTTTCTCGCTTTGAGTTCATAGGTCGTCGCCACAAATTTCAAGATCAGAGCTCATTTGTGTGAGAAAATGTGGAAAAAATCCCCCAAAAACCAGTTCATAGGTCGTCGCCACAAATTTCAAGATCAGAGCTCATTTGTGTGAGAAAATGTGGAAAAAATCCCCCAAAAACCAGTTTTTTTTTTGGTTTTTTGGCTTTACGGTTCTCTGGACAAAATTTGCACCACCACTTTCGTGTTCCTGGTAGAAAGACCTTTAATTTGATATATAGGTCGACCAGGTTTGGATAAGTCCTTCTATGGGGACAGACTGACCGACAGACACCGAAGCGAATACAATAGTCCGTCCACTATACCTTTTATTATTAGTAATAATAAAGGAAGGACGGACTAA
>NW_007404334.1:0-734 GCF_000475195.1 Diaphorina citri | reverse complement strand
TTACGCTAACTCTATCAGTAGTATTATGTCCACTATTCATTTCATTTAGATTCAAAGCTTGTCTTGTCATACCTATAAGGTCAACACTGTCAACAGGATTATGTCCATTGCTGATTTCATTCAGATTGTCTATTGGTTGTGTAGGCATGCCCATAAGACATGTTCTGTCAATAGCGTTATTTTCACTGCTTATTTCAGCCATATTGTCTTTAAATCCATGTCCAGTGTTCATAATAACATCTGTGTACATAGCACCGAGTCCTGTTAAACCTTCATGTCTGCAGTTAATGTTACTATTATAATCAATAGCTTCATGTCCTCTAATGTTGATACAATCGGAATATTTGATCATTAGGTTATTTCTCTCCGAATGTTCAGCCATTCCGTGTGAATTAAACACATCTTCTAGTCTTGTACTGTCAACACTTTCATGAACATATTCCATATGACTTGCATTATCAAGAGGTTCATAACCACTGTTAATATCATCACTACAACCAATAGGTCCGTGTCCACTGATTATTTCATGTGGATCGGTCACACCTTCATATTCATTGCCCACTAGATCCCCTTTGTCCTCAGTTTTATGTCCACTAATGTCAATAGTAGACGGACAAGATCCACTCTCCCATTCATGGAGTTGTGACAAAGATTTAACATTTTGATTTTCACCGACTTGAGATGGTGTGGTCAAAGATACATCATCTTGACTTTCAGTCAGTTGTGTTGGTGTG
>NW_007404333.1:0-734 GCF_000475195.1 Diaphorina citri | reverse complement strand
GCAACCCTCGGGAAACATGGATGACAGTGGCTTCTTCTCCGTTCAAGTCATCAGCAGTGCTTTGGAAGTTTGGGGATTGGAATTGGTGCCATATTCTAGCAGTGACCCAAAGGCTATTCAAGCAAGGGAAAGTCCTGAGTGAGTATAACCTAGGCATCAACACTACTTGGGATTCTATAATATTTACTTACATTATAGGTAATGCTTTTGTTGGCCTTCTTTCAATTCAATTAAGAGACTTGTGAAATCCTGAAGTAAAGAAAATCACAACACCTGGATTCGTGCAGAAAGTCAAGGGAAGAAATGGCAGGTGCTTGTTGAAAACCCAGACATCATTCCTAATTTACCTAGGAAGGCATCTGTCGCTCATTTCCAACTTCTAACGGGGGACAACTATCTATACCAACATTTCCATAGAATAGGTATCAAAAACTCTCCTAACTGTCCTTTATGTTCCCTTAATCCTCCCATGAACCAAGCACACCTAAATTCCTGTCCAGCCTTGGAAGCCAGCAATTCCGTTGTAGAAAAATATTGGGACACGCGTACTGACATATTGGGACACGCCTAATGGTCAATGTACTGACATTTGTAAACAACAACAACAACATAGTAGTTTTGTTTCCTCTAGGAAAATGCAAGCGTACATCTGTAATTTCAAACAACACTGGCTCACTGTGAGAAAGTTGGGCAACCAATGGTTCAATCTCAACTCATTACTCAGTGGACCTGAG
>NW_007404332.1:0-734 GCF_000475195.1 Diaphorina citri | reverse complement strand
TAGAGAAGTGAAAGAGAGCGAGGGAAAGGGAGAGAGAGAAAAAGAAAGAGATAATAATATATTGAAAGAGAAGAGAAAGGAGGAGAGAAAAAAGAAGGAAATACATGAAGAAAGACAAAGAGATAAAAGACGGGCCGATGCGAAAAGAGAAGACAAAGGGAAATAAAGAGAGAGAGAGAGAGAGATGGAAAATTAAAGAAAACTAACAAAATAAGAGAGAAATAGAGAATAGTAATAGAGAGCGGAACAGAAGAGAAAGAAAAAAAGGAAGAGATGTAGATAGAGAAAGTGAGAAAACAAAGAGATAGAAGAAGTTGAGAGAGAGAGAACGAGAGAGGGAGAGAGAAAGAGAGAGAGAGAGAGGGAGGGAGAGAGAGAGATGGAAAAAGCAAAGGGAAAGGACATAAACTAATGGCCTCTGACAGTCATAAATATCATTTTGAGCTTAGGATTATGTTTACTTAAAACCTGCATAGGGTAGGGGGTGATAAAATGGCCATTAGAGGAAATAGGGGAAGGGGGCTAACATAATGGACACTGTAGGTCACAGGCAGTTAGAATTAACCTTTAACTAACTCTTGTAAATGAAAGTTATGATGCTACTCTGAATAAATTAAATAACGTTTTAGGTACATACGTACAATACGTACATAGGTACTACTGTAAATTTATAATACGATATTTATGTGGGTGAATGAAGAATCCACAGGTGTTTATAAGACACGAAAAATCGT
>NW_007404331.1:0-734 GCF_000475195.1 Diaphorina citri | reverse complement strand
TTTGTCGATGGTGGGATTCGAACCCGGGACCTTCTGCATGGCAAGCAAGCGCGTTACCACTGGACCAACCGTGACCATAATGGTACCGTATTGGTCTTTTTCTTCCTGGCCTTTTCCTATTTAGGTAAATGATGTTGGCGAAAAAAATGGTCCTGGTAGCTCAGTAAAAATTAAAAAGAAAATAGAATGAAGACATTTGAAAGAATGAAAGAACCTGCTTAAACAAATAAATACTTCTTTGTCCATTATTTCAAAGTTTTTTTTTCTAACCGGTCCAACCGTCGTTATTTATGGTAGTACAAAAAATACTCAAAGCCCTTTACTTAAAGCCTGACCGGGCCCTAAATCTTAAGGAATTCCCTTAGTGTATTGAAAATATTTGCCAAATCTGAACAAAAACCGGACAGACCCTTCTCAAGTTAATGGTGATACAAACAACGAGACAAATTAAATTAAAAAAGCTTCGAGTTTAAATTTTAAACTCAACTTGTTCGATCAATCTTATCTATTGATATCTTACTTTCGGTGTCCGGAATCTTATCAATAACAAGCAGGGTCCGTCCCTCCGGGAATTTTTTAGCCCGTAGTGATTAGAGAAAATCAGTACCTATGTACCTACCTAATTTGTTTAATATTCAGTTTATTATTATCCTTGTTTTTATTTTACTTTTATGTAATGATTTAAAATCAAGACTAGAGCCCGTTCTCCCTTTATTCCCAATATAATGTTCAAG
>NW_007404330.1:0-734 GCF_000475195.1 Diaphorina citri | reverse complement strand
TTGTAACTTAAACAATGTCTTTCTTATGTTCCTATGTAAGTTTGTAAGTACCAATTAGTACTTTTCAGGAAAAACAAAACAAACAAACTAATTCAATGGATAGTCAACAAAATGACGAATCTTGTGGTACAGAAATTTTCGCCCTCGAACAACCAGAACCGTCCCTGTGGGTCGACGAACTTTCAAGTTCTAACTTTGGACACCAAGTGAATACATCAATATGACTATGGCTACTGATTGAGTAAGATACCTGGACTTGAACAGGGTCTGCAAAAAGGAGAAACGAGGAAACTTGGAACTCCTTCGAACAATATCTTGGAGGTGGAGGTTTTCAGCAGTAATTCCAGCATACATTAATGGAATCGTTCCCAGGAAGAAAGGCCCATGTGAATTATTTGTGAAAATAATATAGGCCCTTCCAAAAGATTAATTATTTTGAGTGTTCATAATTTGATTTAACAAAATTCAACCATGGGTGATTGAAATAGAGGTAAGACGGAAATACAATCTTTCAAACATAGGTCTATTTTCTACAGCTGTTTTTCAGACATCTTGGGAGAGCGATCGATCTCACAACTTGCTGTCCCCATAAAAGGAAGAAATATTAATTATGCAAGTCGCTGCAACTGATGAACATAAATAAGGAGCTGCAATACCACGATCTTCATGCTGCATTCCAAGCAACAAACAGTGAGACTGTAGATATCGAGTTAATAATCTGGCTGAAATGGTTA
>NW_007404329.1:0-734 GCF_000475195.1 Diaphorina citri | reverse complement strand
TACTCTCCAAGCTGTAAACTGTTGAGGTTTTACTTTCCATTCGACGACAAACTATCCACTCTTCACAGCCTGCGAGTGGGGCCGGGAAAAGCCAGCACGGTCACCCATCACCCAGATGGTCACCCATCCGGATACCAACCACGCCCAACGTTGCTTAACTTCATCGAAGTCAGATCATTTGAACGGTGAAAACGTCTGTCTTTTTCACACACTGCCCGAAAATCTTAAAAATCTGAACGTGTATGGCTGACATAAGAAGTAAAAAAATACCGCATAGGTATAATCTCATGTATTATGGTTTATGGTTTATGGTACATATTACGGGTCCAGTTATACAATTTAGTCCAAATTTAGAGCAGCATTCACAAATGGGTAGGTTAGGTACCTAGTTTTTTTTTTCTTTTTTGCATGAGGGGCAACCAACTCTTCGACTGATAAGGTCATACCGTACTTTATGTCATTTCGTCCTTTTCAATAAAATTAGCCGAAAATCAAAATACATAAACTTAAGATGGTCTGGCATTTAGTTTGGGGTTTTTATTTAAAGTGCCTACTTTCTACTTTCTTTGATGGTTTGATTAGGTAAGTAGCTATTTCGGTGTCCATACAATGTTTAGCTTCTTTTCTTTTTTTTTTTTTACTTTTTTACTTATTTTCTAAAAATAAGTTTATTTATTGTTTACTGTAACTTTATATATATGTTATTTTGCTTTGTTCAATTTGTTCAATATTTG
>NW_007404328.1:0-734 GCF_000475195.1 Diaphorina citri | reverse complement strand
AACGTATAACGTTCATTCGGAACGGCTGGCTTTCTCGTATCCTGTCTTCCGTCTCTCTTCTCTATCAAATCTCTTGGGGGAAAAAAAAATCTCACATGAAGTGGAAAAAGAGTTGCTGAATTCATGATGTCATTTATTATTAGAATTAGAATAGAATTAGAATATACCTTGTTTATCCTGCTCGAATGAGACTAAAAACTTTTCTTTCTTTCTTTCTTTCGCTGCAATAAAACAACCAAGGCAAGGCGACGAAAATTTCCATGTTTTTCTTTTTTATCATTTTTTAATCCACTTTCCCATCCCAAAAGAACAAACAAAGTCTCTCTCTCTCTGTGTCTTTCTCTCTCTCTCTCCCCCTCTCCTCTCCCTCTCTCCCTCCCTCACTCCCAAAAAGCTCGCATATCGCTGTCAAAGTTCTTGAGAGATTTTTTAAAAGAGAATGAAAATTTACAACCTGAAACCTCCTAACTCGTAAGTAATCTAACGTGAAGTACATAAAGTTACCATTCCCCCTACACTGTTCATAATACCGAGCTTCACAAAGTTATCCAGTTTTCGATAGTTAAACCTCCTAAACGTTAAACTTCAACGGTTAAAAATGTTAAACTTCAACGGTTAAAAACGTTAAACTTCAACGGTTAAAAACGTTAAACTTGAACGGTTAAAACGGATAAAAAAATTCCAATAACTTGGGTTGGGTGGAGCTTCTCTTCCTGGAAGAGCTCCTACAGGAG
>NW_007404327.1:0-734 GCF_000475195.1 Diaphorina citri | reverse complement strand
TCTATAAACCATAAAATCCCGTGGCTCAGGGATATTATCACCACTTGTGGCAGAAATTTATAAACTATAAAATACTTGAAAACTATAGAATCCATACAATGGGATAGAAATGATCAACAATGGGGCTTCCAGAATTGGTTAAAGTTAGTAAGTATGTATGGGTACCTATAGCGCTTTATTTAGGGTAGTGCTTTTTGCGGGAGTTGGTTAAAGGTAGGTAATTGAATTAAAGATTAAAAAATAACTGAAATTACCTACTACTTTTTGATAAAACTTGGTGGCCAACTCGGCAGTATCATTTGTTCACGCAGGCTGTTTTTTTGGGCAAAGAATTATGTAGGTTCTGCTACTCAGTACTAAACTTGTACTTACTTCCGCAATCATTATATTGAACTTATGTACGTTCGAGGTGGATAAAAAAATTAAAACCTGCAAAATTCAAATCCCTTACATGTAGCGCCTTAAGAAATAAATAAGAAGTTAAATTACCTTCTCTTTTTTGTATTGTTTAAAATTCAAAACAATGGTACATAAGACCACCGATGAGGTTTTAGGTTTTATGCTTGTTAGTATAAGTTTTGGTTGTTCGAAAACTTGGCAATTTTTTCAGGCGGTCAGGACCTCTTGGGTCTTTGTTAAATTTCAAAGTTTAAAGCTGTTACCAACCAAATTTTATTGGTCACTTGGTAGTCGGACTGTCCTCCTCTGGGGTCAAGTTGTCACTGACTCTCGAG
>NW_007404326.1:0-734 GCF_000475195.1 Diaphorina citri | reverse complement strand
TCTCTCTCTCTCTCTCTCTCTCTCTCTCTCTCTCTCTCTCTCTCTCTCTCTCTCTCTCTCTCTCTCTCTCTCTTGGAATACATCTGAGCCTTTGAGAATTAGGGGAAGGGAGGGTGAAGTGAGACTACACAGCATCATTTGGGAGTAGGGGGAGGCAGGGTAATATGAGACACATCATTTGGGAGGAATAGGGGAACAGAGGGTAATATGAGACACATTTGGGAGGAACAGAAGGATAGAAGCATAATGAAAATATGCATGTTTAATGCTAAGTACGTTTGATGCAAGCGAGCATTAGGAGGGTAAAAGGTGAAATGGTCACATAAGTAACATGAGTTAAGCTACGTCGAGTGAGGCGGTGCATGCATGGCGAGGTAAGTATTAGGCAGTGGATTCTACTCAGAATAGGTAATATTGGTGAAGCAACTTTGCAACTTCCGACAGCAAAACCCAAGGTATTAAGTGGTAATTATGTATGAAGATATAGATTCGATGTGTATGATGTACTTAACATTCCTCACTTAATTACCTATCTAATTACCTCGCTAAGAACCTACAAAGGCAATCGCATTGCAACTTCAGAACCTGCTTGTAGGTAGAGAATATAGACACAAAGAGTAAGTAGATATGTATAGGTAATTTCGTAATGCCTATTTTATTATTTGTTAGGTTTATATTAGACATCCTATGTATTAACATTATTCTTACCGTTTCTATTATTACTGGATACTAGG
>NW_007404325.1:0-734 GCF_000475195.1 Diaphorina citri | reverse complement strand
ATATATAAGTATAATAAGATTAATACCTAAGTCACTTTTGCAGTAGGCAATAGAAAAACAGATGATGACTTGATGAGTGCGTTAAGTGATAAGGTTGTGGATTACCAATTTTATGTATCTAATGTACCTATACCTAGAATATCTGTACCTATAAATAGGTATAAATCATCCTGATTATTACTACCTATCTAACCTATCTTATACTAGTTAAGAATCCAGATTCGATTTCCAAGAAACAAAATCCATCTAATTTAATATCTCCGTAAGTCCGTACATTACCACGATAGAATAATGAGTGAATAGGACCTAGATACTGAAATCCAATTTTATCTAGTGTAAGAGGCCCTGATAACTTTGGGGGGGCTTAAGCCCCCCAAGCCCCCCCCCTATCGCCGCCTATGGGTATAATTTGATGAAATGAAAGCACTTTTTTGATTGATATTTTCCCACAATTAAGGATTCCCGGAGTGAAAACATCGTAAAACAATCGGTGAGTTATAAGCAACCCATCTTTCAGCAATCAACATGCAACGGAGAGTAGGTAGGTACTGAGAGATCTATCATGCAACTAGAATTACTAGAGGCTTACTACCCAGAACTGAGTAGGTATTCTATAGATATATACCTATAGATATTATTATTTATTTTTTTTTTCCTTTTTTTGAAGTTAAGCAAGGTTTATATACTTATTTGTAAACTTTACCTATGAAATATATAAGACCTTGTTTAGACTG
>NW_007404324.1:0-734 GCF_000475195.1 Diaphorina citri | reverse complement strand
TACACACCAACAACATTTTCATCAGAAACTGTTTATTAACAATCCAGAAATGATTTTACAAGAACCTATTTTCTTTCTGAAACATTTTTCTTGTCTTTTATTGTGTACTAGGTTTTATTTTGACTGTTGCTCAACATTCGAAACATTTGATTGGCAACATCTCCACAACTGGTGCGAGACTAATGTTTGTTTCCTGTGTGTAAAAGGGTTTACAATCTGATCTTCCTGCACTTTTCCTCGAACTTTATGCAAAAGCCAATATTGATGGGTAGTCGTGTCTCAGCTAAATTTTGCTCTGTCTTTCTTTTTTTTTTATCGGAAATTATTTCGTCTACGTGACTGGAATTAAAGTGTTGGCGCCTCTTCCGCAGAGAAAGTGGTTTGGAAAATTGGTGCGAGGAGACTGATGCATTAAAACGAACGCCATAACAGATTATCTGTCCCAAAGTAATTATTGAGTGCTGACAAGGAGGGAAAGTCTGAGGGAGAGAGCGAGAGAGAGAGAAAGAGGAGATTCACCATGTGCCATTTCTAACTTTTCTAAAATTTAGAAATAACGAGGAAAAGCAATAGAAAGTTGTGAAATTTGTGATCAAGTTGAGAGAACGGAGTGAAAACCAAGTGAGATAAAAATAAATGAAAGATGACACCTGACTAACAGAACGAAAATGGATAATTTGAGGTTTGCTGAAAGAACAAGGAAATGAACGAAAAATGAGACAAATAAATTGTTG
>NW_007404323.1:0-735 GCF_000475195.1 Diaphorina citri | reverse complement strand
TTGTAAACGACAATACCTTTCTATTGGACATTGGTAACATGTTCTAATCTTATCTCAAGTTCTACTATTCATTCAAACCTAAGATGAGGTATCGAGTCGAACCCAAATTCATTATCAATAAGGTAACAGCTTAGGTAACGGAATAAGGGCTATCTATCAGGTGTAGAAACACTATAATAGATATCTATAATCTATATAGCTCAGAGTAAGATGGATATATGTTATAAAAATCAAATACATAAATAGGATACTGTAAGTATCTACCCATCTGTTTGGATAAAGAGTTATTTACGTGGTTTAGTAAGAAAAATAGGAAGTTGTAAAGATACTGAACGTGAAATTAGGTTAAATAAGTAGTACAAATCAGCGGCTTTTCGCAATAATATAGGTACATAAAATTATGCATTTCAGTCAAAGAATCACTGATGAACATTAATTGAAAAGTCTTTTGTATTATTCTCCCGATTCCTCCCTAATAACACCCTGAAAACAACTTTATACCTACAAGTAGGTACTAAGGTAGGTACATAATCATATATCAGTCGCGCTACTTGGGTGATGTTTCAAAGTCATAGAGCAGGAAAAATGAGGACCAGCGGAATTTTTCTTTTTCTTCTACGACTTCTAAATCCCGAGATAAATCGATTTAAAAAAAAAATCAAATGTCCCGAGCAAAGCTCCCTCGTAGGCAACGCATTAATGTGTTTGTGCGCATACGTTTCTGCGCAGTTCTTT
>NW_007404322.1:0-735 GCF_000475195.1 Diaphorina citri | reverse complement strand
TTATTTCAAATGAACATCAGTTTAATAAGCAAGGTGTCCTCCAAACCCATACACAACATTTCTGGGTTGATGCAGGACCCCAAGGGTTGTACTTGTAGGTTTAATCTGCCGTTTTTATGTCGCTGAATGTATGAACAACAGCCCTTCAATGTATGAACAACATACTCTATGAATCCAATGCTTTGACAATAACACTACTAAGACTGTTTTTATGTTTTGACTCCTAGTTCATTTAAGATTATCAACATTAATTTCATAAAAAGTGATTTCTGTTTGTTTCAGGAGAAGAGTGGTCAAGTTCCTCCAAAACCAATTGATTTGGACAAGTTATTCACGCCAGCACCAGACAGCGATGAGCTTATTATAAAAGATAGTAAGTTCTAATTCATAGGCACCCAATACTTGATACCTTAAATATTCGTACATGTTAGTTATGTAGCTGTGTGGATGGATGCGACCAATCTTCTCGTGCAATTCTTGAGATAAATTTCCTCTAGTACATAAGGCAAATTTGATTAGTTTTGGCGTTCCCTTGGGTTATCGAAGGTAACTTATTGGAGAGACTTTGGAAAATGTAAAAAGTCTTGTATTGTTGCAATGCCCACAAAAATAATGAAAAAAAAACACGTTTCTTTTGTTCCATCACTCTTTTTACTTTTTCACTGCATTATAGGGAAGTATTTTATTTCTGTCCGATTCTTCTATTGCTACTGTTTTCCTGTTTCAGAGAAACTC
>NW_007404321.1:0-735 GCF_000475195.1 Diaphorina citri | reverse complement strand
ATTAAAGGTGATTCAATTCGTCAGTATAATTGAGGTTTGATCCAGAATTTGTCGACCTGTCAGGGTTAGATGTAACTGAAAGTTTTGGTCAATTCGAATGTCGACGGTTTAAACCAAGGTCTGGTTAAGGACTAAGGGTGGGTTAGGAGGAATTTGCCAAGGGTCATGTGATAGGGATATTAAAGGTGGGTTAGAGTTAGAGAAGAAGTTCAATCCAGACTCTGTCACACTGCTTGGAATAGAGCAAGACAACTGAGAGCTTTGGTCAGCTCGAATCTAGATGATTTTAAAATCTGATTAAGTATGAGTCCGAAGAATTTGCTGAGGGTCATTGAATATGGATTAAAGGTGGATTAATAAAGTGGTTTAATAAATTAATCTAATGTCTAGGTGAGTCCAATTTCAAAAGTTCGTCTCAGTTGTAGATAGAGAAATCGAAGCTCTTATTAGCGCTGAAAGACGAGATTTCCATTTGCAGATGGGACTTCTGTGTTCCCCATATCCATCATCCATATTTTCCCTTAATCTATTCTTTTGTTCCTATTCTGCTCCATTTTAAATCCAGGCGTGTATAATTTAAAATTCCAATCAATTGTTTTTTTGGTGATTAGCAACCTGAATCCTTTACGTATCAAGGTCTACAATTTGATTTAGCCGCAGGGCAAAATCGCTCAATTTGAATTCCCCGGAGGCACTGTCACACAAGAAACAATATTGATTGACCTCAAAACGGAT
>NW_007404320.1:0-735 GCF_000475195.1 Diaphorina citri | reverse complement strand
TTTTGGTCTGAGACCTCAAGTTTGGCATCGGGCCAAAGCTCCCCAACCTGAGGTATGAGGAAGTGCCAGAATCCGGTGGACCTGGTCTGTCTTGATTCAATCAGTGCAAGTAGATTGTTTGATTAACACTCTGAACTCTGAAGGAGTATTCTGTTTTCTTATCAATCATCAAGACGGAGGTACGATGTATTTTGTTATGCTCCATATGAGCGAATACCTATTAAGGTACAGGCACAAGTTATGGCAAAGAGCCGTTTTTTCCCCAATGAATAAAATAATTTTTCTAGGGTTCTATTTTAAGGAGACACTATGCCAGCCTAGTTAGCTTGGTTGGTAGTGCGTCTGCCTTGTAAGCGCTAGCCCGCGGGTTCGATTCCCGCCCGAGGCGGATTTCATCCTGATGGGATAATATTATAACTCCTATGAGGTACTTGACCGCCTACTTGTACTGAATGAAGTTGACACTTAGGTAGCTAATTTGATAACATAATTCTAATTACCTACCTACTTAAAAACAAGTAGTACTTAATATGCTTGTTCCATAATCCTTTTTATCAAACAGAGATAAGACTTGTCTGTGTTTATGACGCAGTCTTCTATTTATTCTTCATATCAGATGAACAAAAAAGCCTTGCGGTATTAATGTTTTTCAGCTCCCAATAGATCAGTTGCGCTTACTTAGGTGATGTTTCAAAGTCATAGAGCAGGAAAAATGAGGACCAACGGAATTTTTCT
>NW_007404319.1:0-735 GCF_000475195.1 Diaphorina citri | reverse complement strand
GGCGGATTTTGTGACATTTATAAACATTAATCTTGGGATTTCGAAACAAGAACATAAACCACAAGAAGATGAATGGGTAAATCTTTAATAGGTGAATATCTAGGTACCTATATTTATCTAAGATGTATTTAATTTACTGCCACATTTATAAACATTAATCTTGGGATTTCGAAACAAGAACATAAACCACAAGAAGATGAATGGGTAAATCTTTAATAGGTGAATATCTGAGTAGGTACCTATATTTATCTAAGATGTATTTAATTTACTGCTTCATCGCTAATATGTTGTAAACAATCGTTTAGCCATCTTAATTGGTTAATTATCATATTATTACGGATTTCTACCTCTTCGGTTTGTTGTATACGTACCTATATGTCAGTAACTAACCATTTAATTACCCATAGGGATCATGATTATCTTCAAAAAGAAACTCATCGTGGAGCCAAACGAAGAAAAGAAAGCTCCTGATTTTGATGACTATAAATGTCTTGAATTCCCAGCTCCAAAATGTCTTTTTTTTTTTCTTTTAGATGAGCCAACTCTGAATCGACGATCGATCGGATCGGTATAGCTGTAAGGCCAGCTACTGATGGCTACTCACTACTCATGTACTCATTTATAGAAGTATCGCTGCTCAATTAAGGATTCCAAAGAATTCGTTGTCCTCCAAAATGTCGGGAATCGAACCCTGACCCTGGTTTTGTTTTGCTACACCTATACTTCGATGTTCCA
>NW_007404318.1:0-735 GCF_000475195.1 Diaphorina citri | reverse complement strand
ATTGCCATATGTCACATTACCATGTCCTTGATGTTTGGGTATTTTCGCTGAACTTGTTTCAAATAATGCTTCCTAAATTTATAGAATACCTCACAACTTTTTTTTTATACATATTTTTTTCGTCAGTGATGTTTGGGTAGGCATTGCGTATTTATAGAAGTATTTTTCTTAGCTCTTTCCATTATATTTTCCTTGTTATCTCCTTTGTTGGGATTAAATGTTTTGACGACCTCAAAAAATTTGGTAGGTTTTTCCAACATTTAAGTTCGTAAGGATTACATTTGCTAGAAGAAGACTTCTCTTATACACAATCTATCACACCTTATTATTAATACAGTTTGGTTTTGACGTTCAACTTTTCAAATAATGTAGATACCTATATCTCTTTGAAAACTTTTTTTCCTCTTTGATCTTAATCCTATATCTCGCTTTTCTTACCCTTCATCACTGGTCAGGTGGTCAGTTTGTTTTTGTACAAAAGCAACGAGCACATAATATCCTATACATATACATAACTGTCAATTATATGCTTTTGTTAACTATCTTGTTTACATAAACCGCGTGTTTATATACCCTTTTTTATATACATAGATGAAAGTAAATAGAAATTGTACATATACACTTACAGGTGCTTTATACTATAAATATAATTTATTTATGATCATGCAAATTGATTCCAAGTTAAACAATGAAACATGTTTAAATACATTTATTTTGTTCAAATACATTTATGTT
>NW_007404317.1:0-735 GCF_000475195.1 Diaphorina citri | reverse complement strand
ACTATCTCTTATTTTTCCCCATTTGTTTTTAACATACCCTTTCAGTGTCATCATTAATTTCCTCATTTTCCCACTAATATACTTTACATGTTCAGTGAATTTTCTATTTTCATCTATCATAACTCCCAAGTATTTCAGTACGTCCTTTTTCTTAACAGGTTTATCATATATCCTAGCAATTGTTGGTGGGTTTACTAGCTTTCCTTTCATTAGCATCCATGCACATTTATCTACCGACATTTTGAGCTTTTGTCTCGTCATCCAGTTCATCACTTTTTCCATAGATTGTCTTCCTCTCTCTACTAATTCATTCCTCGTCCTGCCTTTTATTATAACACATATATCATCGGCGTACGCTAATCCTATTACTCCTTCTTCCTGCACTATTTCTAGGAGTTCATCTAAGACTAGGTTCCAAATAAACGGTCCCAAAATACTTCCTTGGGGGCAACCCTTTGTTAGTGTTTTCCCTGTTTCAATATACTTGCTCCTAAAAACTAGTTTCCTATCACTTAGATAGCTAGAGATCAGATCCACCAGACTTTTTGGAAACTTTTTGATATTGCACGCTCTGATAACAGCAGGCCACCACAAATTATTAAATGCCCCTCTTATATCCAAGAAAATAGCTCCTACATATTTTTCCTCACTAGCATCTATTTCCTTCATTAGCCTCATCATACAGTCCACAGTGCCCCTGCCTTTCACAAATCCATATTGGTTCTCACTTACTAT
>NW_007404316.1:0-735 GCF_000475195.1 Diaphorina citri | reverse complement strand
TTTTTTTGTTATTATATTGAATAGTGGATGGAATCTTTCAGTATTTTATCTTACCAACCACATTATTTCTGCGTAATCAGTCACCAAGTTTTAAAAAAATATCCAAAAAATCACCTTGTCCAAGGGAATTCAGAGCCTAACCTAACCGTCTGCTTTATAAGAAAGAGTAAATATGTCCAAGATGTATCAAAAGTCATAATTTTCTACAACGGTTCCTTGCGTGCAAAAACATGTGCAAAAGTTTCTTAATGACGCGCTTTGCTGATCTCTTTTCAGTTCTCTTGAGTTGCCCATTTCTTGTTTGGACCAAACTACCTCCCTAATGGCATTCATTAATACATTAATGCCATTAGTACGTCTACTCGAAATGCATTAGTCCGATTTTCCCAGGTTGTTAAACATACAGGCAATCAATTTTCATGATGGAATGAATCACTTATTGCGTGCACCTATGAGTCCGATTTTCCCAGGTTGTTAAACATACAGGCAATCAATTTTCATGATGGAATGAATCACTTATTGCGTGCACATACGTAACTGGGCGAGAGACAGAAATGGTTCAAGTCCTGTTATCTGGGGAACGCAAAGTTTTGCACTGCCAATCCAATGAGAGCTATATTAAGCCAAGATCTGCTTTACATTGACAGTAATAACACAAAAAAAAAGTTGTTACAGTAAGTATTTCTAATTTGTTTTCCCTATGTGTATGATTGGAGTTTGAGATGCTCTACTCGG
>NW_007404315.1:0-735 GCF_000475195.1 Diaphorina citri | reverse complement strand
AAAAACTCCTTCTTGCATTTAACCTAACTCTATAATAACACTGGTCACTGCTTGTTTGTGCCAGTTCCTTTGGTAGCATTATTCCACGGACGTGACTTCTGCACAAGTACCCAACAATCCTTTGGACAAATCATTGTATCAACTAATGGGGAGTAGGTAGTTCATAAAAATGAAGGGAAAAAAGTCAAGTAGGTAGATAGAAAAGCTTTGAGTACTTTTTATCTAATTAATATCCAAATTCTAACCATAATCAGAACTTATTATAAGATGATGATATCACCAATGTCTCTACCCCAGGGACTAACTAAGCTGGCAAGTAAATCAAGTAATGAGTAAGGCAATAAAGAATTCTTATATTTGTGTGTGGGCTGGTCCCGGTTGTATTTTTAATTGATATCACAAATCACACCCAGCTGATCCTGTTAAAACATTTCAATATTTACCTGTGATTGGACCAGATTTCACTCCACGGAAGAACTTTGAGCTTTCGTAAGACAAAACCAATTAAAAATGTCGAAATTGAAGCGTTGGACCACAATCTCTGGCTATTCTTCAAAGTTCAAACTCATAAAACTCAAACCTTGCCTTGACTTCTTAAAAAATCCAGCTCGAGCTCTTCTCCTTTCCTTTTTCATCACCCCCTGCCCCCTCTTGAATTTTTTTCAAAATTCAAATTTTCGCGCGGTGCTGATAAGTATGGTTTTTCTCTGTGCGAGCGACTGATTCACACGATGC
>NW_007404314.1:0-735 GCF_000475195.1 Diaphorina citri | reverse complement strand
TAAAGAGATTCGGGTCTCAATACCTGTTAGTTTAAGAACAGAATGGAGTGACGAGCATAGAGCTTTCATGGTGGAATCCAAACCGCATAGAGCTGAGAGGATGAAGCTCTCTGCTCTCCGCTCCATTCCGTCCTTTTAGGATCTCTCACCTTCTGAGATTCTCTGATCAAGATTTTCGGTCAAAAATTGACAGGATCTGAGAATAACTGCTTCTCTAAAAAAATCTGGTGTGAACATCACACGACTTTCCTTATCCTATTGAATGATGCTTATTTGGGTGTTCATCTATTGTAACTTTTACAATATCTCTAACCGTTTAGTCGGCATAGCTGAAAACCGCCAAAAAGCGGTCGAAAGCCGCCAAAAATCGGTCAAAATACCGCTTACCGCAGTACCTTTCTTAACCAAAAGTTTTGTCTTCCATCCTTATCATATTTATGAACTACATAACAAATTTCAAGTCACTAGCTCATACCGTTCTCGAGATATTATTGAATTACACCTAAAACCGCCAAAAAGCGGTAAAATGACGCCAACCGTTGCACCGATCTTAACCAAAAGTTTCTTGTTGCATCCTTGTCACATTTGACAGCTGCATGCCAAATTTCAAGTCTCTAGCTATTACCGTTCTCGAGATATTTTGTTTACAGACAGACAACGGACCAATGGCTGAAACTTTGTATTTAGGCTCTAGGGACCTCAAAACGTGTTTTGGCACTAAAAACTGACCATCGA
>NW_007404313.1:0-735 GCF_000475195.1 Diaphorina citri | reverse complement strand
TTTTTCTTTTTTGCTAATAATAAAAAATAGTTTTCTACGTCTTTGCAGTGCCGAGTGGTAAAAAGTGGTGACGTTTTAATACACAAGGCTAACAAGGCTTCCAGAGTTTAACATTTTGTCTCTATAGCGTTTGAGTGAATTATGTATCATATCCATGAGCTCATGCATAAAATTATTCGAAGAAATCATTTTTGGACGATTTTTCAACATTCCTGAATCACATCGGTTGTTTATGAGAGCTCACAGAGTAAGCATCTTGCTATTAAATCCATTAAAAAAGGAAAGAAAAATCATGTTGATTGGAAATCTATGAATCCGGGCACATTCTTTTCTCTGCGTCAACTGAGTTAGTCGATTTGTTTTTGCT
The DNA here is from genome assembly GCF_000475195.1 of Diaphorina citri. Taxonomy (NCBI): domain Eukaryota; kingdom Metazoa; phylum Arthropoda; class Insecta; order Hemiptera; family Psyllidae; genus Diaphorina; species Diaphorina citri. The sequence goes on along the minus strand of NW_007404313.1, from coordinate 368 downwards.
CTTTGAAATTCAATTATTATCCAAAGTTAAACAGTGTTTTTCTAGGAGTATTGTATACCAATTTGTTCAGTATTGTTCCGTCTCCAAAATGATCCTATTTATATGTTCTTAATCTATCTACATGTGTGATTTCTCCTGTTTTTTACGTCTTTTCTCTATGTGTTATCAATATAAAGAACCCTCGTTTCCATGACAACCCAAATGTTCGACCTTCCCTCCTGTCTCCTCTCCCCTTTTCCGTGGATTTCTTCATTTTAGCCAGTCACTAGGAAATATTCTCTGAACACTTGAAATGCAGTCCCAATCTCAATCTCAAACTCAAAATACCCGTCCTTTATTTTCCACAGTGTCGGCTCGTAATTCCTCCG
>NW_007404312.1:0-735 GCF_000475195.1 Diaphorina citri | reverse complement strand
CGTGCCAACTTGAAGTCCCATAAAAAGTATAAGTTAAGTGTGAGTGTTGGCAAACCAAAAATGTCATTTAATTCTCGTTTACTCTGATATTCAAGTTGTTGCCTAAACCTACTTTGAAATTAAGCTAACCTTTGCTGTGTGACAGTACAGACTTGGTACAGATTTTGCCTTCACTAGATTCAAAGTAGAGATGGAGAAGTCCAAGTTATTCAATTATAAGCTTTATACATTGTACGTACATGATATTAAGCAGACACTTACCGGCTTGGGTAATTATGCAGAAGTCACATCCGTGGAAAAGAAAAGCTCCTTTTTATATTTAACCTAACTCTATAATAACAGTAATCACTGCTCTATTTGTGAAAACTCCTTCTTGCGTTTAACCTATCCCTATAATAACACTGGTCACTGCTCATTTGTGCCAGTTCCTTTGGTAGCAATATTCCACGGACGTGACTTCTGCACAAGTACCCAGGTTTGTGTTAATATGTTTATCAACCTCTGAGAAAGCTTGGGAGACTGTTTGAGAATTAAAAAGAGTCCACAAATGATTAAATGATTAGTGGTTAACAAAAATTTTACCATGGACCAGGGTAAAAAGTTATAGGTAGATGAAAGGTTACCGTTCTAGGTCCCCAAAGAGTGCTAAAGTTCAATTCATGTTTTCCCAGTAGGTTCTTGATGTAGGGGGTTACACTTACGTTTTCCATAGTACCGGGCGGGGTCGTAAGGTCC
>NW_007404311.1:269-735 GCF_000475195.1 Diaphorina citri | reverse complement strand
GGTATCTCTTCCGGCCCCGTTTGCTCCGGGCCAGGGCTCTTCAAGGGGGACCGAAAGTACAAAAATAATAATAATAATAAAAAAAAACTTGTTTCATAGAGGGACCATAAAAACGGAGGTCTCATCGTCTAAAAATCGAAGAAAGAATAGAGCTAGCCGTTCTGAGAACGAACCTTACCTGTTTGATTAGGCCTAACAGGGTAGTTAAGCTAACAGGCCGTGAGGGGCTAAAAAGCAGGTTGGTGAAACTGTAAAAATTGATGTGAGGGGCCCATTGTCAGAGTTAGCCTCGGAGGTCCAACTGTGTTCGGCCCTGGAGTACAGAATCCCCCGTTCTTTAGTTCCTTTGTCTTCGAGACGAATTGAACCGGAAAGAAGTGAATAAAAAAGTTCGAACCTAAATTCCCTGTAATTTGGTATCTGGAGCAGATTTTTTTTTTTTTTTTTTTTTTTTTTAAATCCCCAA
>NW_007404311.1:0-252 GCF_000475195.1 Diaphorina citri | reverse complement strand
TTTTTTTTTTTTTTTTTTTTTTTTTTTTTTCAAATCCGCAAATCGGTGTGTTGTTTTTTTTAAGTCACGATGTGTGAATTTAACTTAAGTGCTTCTTGAGGATTTTTTTCCCCTTCGAAGTGTGTTCGCACTTGACTTGATAATGGGTGTAGAAAAGATTCGTTGCTTAAAGTATCTATAAGTAGGCTTGCCAAATATCCAAAATGTCGATTCGGGACGCGAATCCGCGAACATAATTGCCAAATCCGCGAA
>NW_007404310.1:0-735 GCF_000475195.1 Diaphorina citri | reverse complement strand
AGGTCTCGTTTTTTGCTAACTTTTTTTTATCGATAAAATAGTTCAGCTAACATCTTTCCAGAGGGCAACGTGCTCATGATGCTCGAGCAATTGCCTCTTTGGATGGCTAGAGAAATTATCTAGACCAAGTATTTGACTAGTTTATAAAAGAATACGAGTATGATAATATTAGGTACTTATTTTGATAGGTACTACTCGTATGAGCTATACTTTCATACGGCTCAAATATTCTAAAGAGGACAAAAGGGATTCAAACCCTGCCCTTCCGCTATGCAGGCGGAATGCCACTACTCTACCAAGATTACCAAGGCAGGTTAGATAAAGCTATTCAATTTCGGAAACTTTTCTATCCAAAATTATTGTATTGTCATTAAACTAAACTGTATGTTTCACTGTAAAAAAAGAAAAAAGATTCTAAAATATTGTAGATACATAGTATTGTAAGATAACTTGATAACAGATAATATTTATGATTTTTTAGTGTTAAACACTTGTTTATTATGTTGAAGATGTAAATCGATTTCAGATTATAGGTATACTTACCTACTTACATAATTAGAAATCAGAAAAATGGATACCTAGATAGGTACACCTATTTTATAAGAGTTGAATTCTAAAAATGTGACCAATATTGTCTTTATGAAGTCACCCTGTAGATGAAAAAGAGCCAATTATATACATATAGCTATACTTGTACATCTATATTATACAACATTTTACTGTGCCTTTGTATTT
>NW_007404309.1:0-735 GCF_000475195.1 Diaphorina citri | reverse complement strand
TATTTATTATTTTTGACGATCTTTACGAAAAAAATACATTTGGACAGTTATATTTTTCATGAGAATCATCAATTGTCTACAATTGTGGCGACTAAAGAGGGGTTCAGTTTATGTAGCTTTTTATTAAATTAAATTGTAAACTCGACTGTAAAATTCAAAATTTGCCTGTGTTATTCCTTGTCCGCCATTCCTCTCAATTCTTTTTTGGTTGAGAATCGTTGTTCTCGGGAGAGAGACATTCAAATATGTGATGTGTGTCTGTGTACCGAGCACTCATACAGAATCTATTTATACTCGCCTCGCCACAGCATGCTCTACAAGCCTAGCCACAACTTTACTCCCAGGTCCCAGGCTAAGCAACTAAGCATGTACGTTTTTGATGAGACATAGCCCCCGAAGTTAAGCAACGTTGTGCGTAGTTGGTCGCGGGTTTGACTCCTGCCCGGGACGAACTTTATCCAAAAGAGGTCAGATTCGTTCTCGGAACGGCTGGCTTTCTCCTATCCTGTCCTTTTTCTCTCTTTGAATTCGGAACGATAAGACCTTCGCTTTTACAGTTCCCTCTATTAAATCTCTTGGGAGGAGAAAAAAAAAACGCAATCTATTTCGTTGAGTTAAACTTGGACCTCTTTGCTTTCAGTGCAAAATAGTGAATCAAACCCAAGACCTCCTGCGTGCAAGCCTAGTGTGATACCCACTAGGCCACGAAGGCTATTATAATTTTACTGAGTAAAT
>NW_007404308.1:0-735 GCF_000475195.1 Diaphorina citri | reverse complement strand
ATTAAGTGCTTGTCTGGTAATCTGAAGATCACAGGTTCAAATTTAAAATTAATCCAAATTTTAACATAAAAGAGGAAGCAGAAGAAAAATTTGGATACCTATAGAATTTGAGAGAGTGAAGTTGTTCAACAGAACTACAACACTCAACAGAAAAGTAGTCAACAAAAGTTGACTACTTTTCAGAACTTTCATTGGTATGGTTTATAACACATGGAAAATTAGGTATATTTTTGTCATTGTTCATTTTGTAAAATGCCCCACAAAAGATGAGCAATAAGAGGCACTATACTTTCCATTTTGATAATCAACAGAAGAACAGAAAGTAACCCATTGAAATAACAAGCAATAGAAAAACAACATACTTGAAACAAGTAGATACCTGCTAACAGTATTCTTTTCATTCTGTCTCCAGAGCATAGGGGCAGGATCTGGGCTGTTTGGTTCTATCACAAGTGCTGATCTAAGCAAGGCATCTAAAGCCGGTGCTGTTGCTGCTCCGTCCAAGTCAGCTAAACCTACTGCTGATGGCCCATTCACTGATTTGCCTGTGTCTGGAGTTCGTGGTGTTATTGCCAAACGTTTGCTCCAATCTAAACAAGTGAGCCTTTTCATACCTTGAGCTTTTTAATTTCCTATTTTTATCGTCTCATATTCCCATAGTATGTCCCTCATCAGATGTGGAGTAAAATAATACTGATGAGAGACACATTACTTCCTATTAAGGTGCTGGGTCAA
>NW_007404307.1:0-735 GCF_000475195.1 Diaphorina citri | reverse complement strand
CACTAGATCGTGAGATACAGCTCTCGGAACATGAGAGTCTCAAGCACGCCGATATCATACCTAGCGACAACACTGTAGTCAGGGTGTCTACCAGACTGGAAAACCGGGAAAAGTCAGGGAATTTCATGGAGACTGGAAAAGTCAGGGAAAAGTCAGGGAATTTCACGAAAAAAAGCCAAAAATCGAAAAAAGTCAGGGAATTTTTCAAATCCTAAAAAAAGACAAAGATTTCAATTAAAAAAGTATGCAACCATGAAGGGGCAACATATAATTTCTCAAAAATTTCGCCTGCGGCACTGAAATTTTGTCTCTTCATGAGAAAGTTTTGGGAATATTTCAAAGCCTATAAAACGAGAAAAAGACTTTGGTCAGTAAAAAAAGTATGCAACCTTGAAGGAGCTACTTAAATTTCCTAAAAAAAAAATTTCGCCTGCGGCGCTGTCATTTTGTGTATTGGGGGAATAACTATACTCGTCTTTTATACACGTATTTAATTACATAAAAAACTGACACATGACAAGCTACAGGTTACATACTTACTGAAAAGTTTCGCCTGCGGGCCTGAAGATTACACGTTTGACAAGTCTGCTTCTCTTGCTATTGTAGACCAAAATCTTCAAAAAAATTCGCCTGCGGCGCCAGGTTTTGTGTTTTTGATAACTAAGTTTTTTTTTTAAATTAGAGACCAAAATTTTCGCCTGTGGCCATAAAAATTTCAATTTCGTTAATTCTGGT
>NW_007404306.1:0-735 GCF_000475195.1 Diaphorina citri | reverse complement strand
CATGATGTAAACAAGATGGCGCCAACATGGGTTGCGTTATGGGGATCAGGATTCGATGCGAAATCTCCCTATTCTCTTAATAATTTATAACCCTAAGAGTCCTAAACTGTAAAGTTACGACAAACATAACAAAAACCCACTCATCCCATATTGTCAAGGGGTACAAAAAGGTACAAGGTAGGTTACAGGAAGGTGCAAGGTAGATTATACAAAGCTACAAAATGTAGGTAGATCACAAAGGTAAAGCGACTGAAAGGTTGATTACAAAATTTCAAAGGTATAGGTAAGAATAGAAAATAATAAAATTTGTAAAATTGACACATCCTCTAATTATTTTTCCCCAAGTGTTTTGTCTTCAGTGAAATTGTCACATCCACTAATATTTTCAATTATCAATCGCATGCTGATGGCTTTTTCCGGTCACTCTCAGGCTGGTTGAGGTTGACTACGCTAAGCGGGTAGGTATCTTGTTGCCGAATGGATGGTAAAATCCCCGTCACTGAAGATTAAGACCTTAGCAGTTACATATACAGTGATATTAAACGCCCTAAAAAATGTCCTTAACGAGCGATCCTCACCTCCAATAAACATGCAGAAGCTCTAATGTGAGCTAACAAGCTCTCCAGAGAAACAGAGGAGGGAAGACAAGAAAGAGCAGAAGCCAAAGATGAAGCAGTGAAGAAGTAGAAGAAGAAAAAATCTAAAAAAAAGTTGCATAATAAAGACATTAAAAAT
>NW_007404305.1:0-735 GCF_000475195.1 Diaphorina citri | reverse complement strand
TACTTACCTACCTACCTGTTAGGTATGTAAATAGCCACCTATTAGGTGAGGAGATATTTACCTGCATTCCTCATGAATAGGTACCTATAAGTATTACAAGCAATAAGTCGATTTACTAACATCCACTTTGAGGTAAAGAAAGGGAGGGAGAGACATCTACTATGAAGGAAAGAAAGGAAGGGAGCATAAGAGGGAGAGAGAGAGAGGGGGGAGGGAGAGGGGAGAGAGAGGAAAGAAAGAAAGAAAGAAAGAGAGAGTGTGTGTGTGTGTGAGAGAGAGAGAGAGGGAGAGGGAGGGAGAGAGAGAGAGGGAGGGAGAGGAAATGGAATCAGCTGTCTCAAAGTTGTTAAGAAAATATTGTAGGTACCCACAGGTGTCTCTGAATCATTTTAGGTGGATCTGATTGGTGGAGATGTCAAAACTCCCAAAATTCATTTCACTTGGATGACCAATTTTCTTTTAATTTTAAAATTATGTTTATCAAGATACCTACCTATCTACCGTACCTACGCTATTATTATACCTAGGCATATTATGTTCAGAAATCTAAAACGTACTATCTACCTAGGTAAAATACGATACAAAACCAGAGTTAGGTACCAAAGTAGGTAAATAAGACATTTTCCACCGGAAACGGTATTCGAACCCAAACCTCTCGGATTAGGGTGACACCATTGATTCTCGAGTCCTCATTCTGCGCCATAAGCTCTTAAAGTTGAATACTTTTACTTCACC
>NW_007404304.1:0-735 GCF_000475195.1 Diaphorina citri | reverse complement strand
TTTGGGCAGGATGTCTACATCTTCGCCTAGCAACCATTCGTGATGTTCTGAAATGAAAATAAATTTAATGTGCTTATTAAATTTATGATCATTTTATGCAAATCAAATAGGACCAAAGACCTGTTGAGATTGTTGTGAGATTTTCAAAAGAGGTGGTCTTAGGATCTAACTTGAACCATCACCATTTTTGGTAAGTGACAAATATGGGGGTTGAGGGAAAACCACTTAGGAAGCACCTTCCCTTCCTCTCTAGGTATTGGTAGTCCATGTCCTTTTACCCCAGTGGTAGGATACAAACATTATTGTGTTAAAATTCTAAAATTATATTAAGCACGAAATTCTGGGATTTAACTGAAATGGAGGAACTAAATGAACTTGGCACTCAGTTTGCTAGTGCACCAATAGACTTACCTGTATCAAAGCAACAGTTCTTGATGAGAGCAACAATGCCTTCTCTTCTTACCAATGATTCAGAATACTCTGTGAATGGGACTAATCGTTGAATGATACATTTGTTTTTGTCAAGCAAATACCTGGAAATAGTCAAGCAAGTATGATAAATACATGGGTATTTTAGCATAAATTATATAATAACTTACTAGGGTAGGTAAACCTATTTTAATAAGAATGGGGATAGGAATAGGTCTCTTCAGGTTTCAATCCTGGCCAGAGATTTTTTTTTTTTTTTCAGCTGGGCTTTATGTAAATGCAATTTCTTTGTGTTATTATGTCACA
>NW_007404303.1:0-735 GCF_000475195.1 Diaphorina citri | reverse complement strand
GTTTACGTTGTATAAAAAAATAAATTTGTATAAAAACAAGTGATGTTTTCATAATAGTGTTTTTTATTAGCCTTTTTTCTGTTCATGTTCATGCATATTAAAACTATTAAAAGTTACACAATACACAGTCCTATTTTTTATAGTTTACGTTGTATAAAAAAATAAATTTGTATAAAAACAAGTGATGTTTTCATAATAGTGTTTTTTATTAGCCTTTTTTTCTGTTCATGTTCATGCATATTAAAACTATTAAAAGTTACACAATACACAGTCCTTTTAACTTTTTTTTATGCACTTTGTTTCGAACAATGATGTTAAAAGAATAATAATACATTTTACTTCCTCCAACTTTCCTACTGAGCTTGGTTATTAGACGTAGGTACCTCGTACTTTTTTTCCCCGTTAGGCGCTTTAATACCTCGTACCTTAGCAGCCTAGGACCCTAGGGGGTATTCCATGAACCGTTTCTCAGCTTCTCACTATGAACTTTGTGTTGGCGTTTATAGGCGCTCAGGAGATTCCGATGTAATGTTGTAAAAGGTCGACGAATAAAAACTATAAAAAGCAATCTATCAAGTTAATGGTTTGAAAAAAACTAAAAGCAATTTTTTCCTTCCAAAAAGACTTTAAGTTTAATAAGTAATTAATGTTAGTTCCAAGACCAGTGGCTTTCAAATCGCCCGAAATGGAGAAAATCATCCTCAAGGATGTATTGTGTGATTAAAAAATTCCAAT
>NW_007404302.1:0-735 GCF_000475195.1 Diaphorina citri | reverse complement strand
AAAACACATTATCTGAGACGGAGCTATATTTACAATGTCAATGTACTTGTGGCCCTATGTGATATACATGTAGGAACTAATCTTGGAATGCTCGGTGTAATACTTGGTACCGTGTGTATTAGGTGGTGTGAACCCCAAGGGGGCTTTGGAGGGACTAGTCGTGGTATGTTGGAATTCCATGTGACCTTTGATAATTTTGGAATATTTAGATTTTGAGTAAAGCGACTTAATTTGAGAAAAGTAATTTACAGGGAAGACTTGTAGACCTTTAATGTATTGGAAAATTATCTCCGGGACAGAAGGCCTGGTCCTTATTCTACGACCTGTACTCTTTTAAAAGGCTTGTGAACAAGATTTGACTAAAAGCAGAAATTCAATGTTTTTAATGAGTGCATCGAGTAAATCAGTTGAGGAAATCACCACTCCGGGGATCTCGATAGAAAGTGAAGCGGTTGTGAAATGCGATTTAGCTATGAAACACCCGAGGTACTAGATAAATACAAACTTGTCGGATATGTAAGTACACTGCTAATACACTCGATAAAGCACGGAGGTGAAATTTTTAAACCAAGCACTATTCAAAGATTTCAAAGTTGTAAGTTTTGATCATTAAGTCATTCGCCAACCTATCGGGTACATCTCCGTTGGAGAAAGGACGGATTGTTTTCACCTAGGCAAGAATATTGGAGAGAAAGGAATCAGTTTTGTGTAGCTGCACACACAATATACTGAATA
>NW_007404301.1:0-735 GCF_000475195.1 Diaphorina citri | reverse complement strand
AACTACCTACCGTAGTACCTACCTCCATAACCTATTTACCTATCTCTCTATCTCTATACCAGGGCTGCCCAACCGGTCAATCGCGACCAGCACACCCAGTAGTATTTTAACTCTTTGAATTTGAACCTGACAATATCATCTTAGACACCCTATTCCTCCAAACTTGTGTACCAAATTTAGAGTTAAGTCTTTCATTGGATAGGTAAGTCGATCACAAGACTGTGTATTGAAAATTTAAGTCGATCTTCCTCTGAAAAGGTTGGACATCCCTTTCTATACATTATTTGACTGCCTCTCAATATCTTTTTTTTTAAAAGGTTTGACAGAGGGAACTGTAACTGCTATGGCCTTATCGTCCCGAAATCGAAGAGAGAAGGAAGACAGGATAGGAGAAAGCCAGCCGTTCCGGCTGGCCGAGATCTAAATCCCCGGATTTTATGTCACGGAGTCACGGTCCCTTGTCAAGTTCCTAACAAATGAGAAATGAGATACTTGTCAAGATGTCAAGTTTCATCAACTTCCGAAACCCCAGAAGACAGGATAGGAGAAAGCCAGCCGTTCCGAGAACGAACATTATCCCATTAGGATAAAATCCGCCCCGGGCGGGAATCGAACCCTCCTCTCAATATCTATCTATATAGATTTAACTGTCCTTCTATGTAAAGCCAATTTAACAATCTATACCTTATTTAACTGTCTCTCTGCCCCCATTTACCTATCTCTCTACAGTCTACA
>NW_007404300.1:0-735 GCF_000475195.1 Diaphorina citri | reverse complement strand
GGAAAAGTAGGTATTTACAATTCCACATTTCGATATGATTCGTCCAAATTCAAAATTCTGCTTTTCCATTGGCTATTAGGTACACTTGTATAAGATACTTTTCCATACTTTGGTGATTTAGGACACAGATGATCATCTATCCCAGCGGTTCCCAAACTTTTTCAGCCCGCGTACCCCTTGGGTACCCGGATTTAGTTTCACGTACCCCCGCCACCATCATAATGGGTACCCATACCTAAGTTGATGAGTACCATTTCTACTGAGTTCCAAACACACTCAGTACCTTTTGAAAAATTCAGACGGAGAAAAAGATGGTGACAGGGTGCCACAAGTTTTGTGTGGAAGAACTCTATTATTGAGTTACTTCCCCTGATTTAGACTGTTGGAATGCTATATAAGCTATATTATAGTGTCGAGCTTCCCGATATAGAGTTCAATATCAGGGTGCCGGAACCCAGTCACCCGATTAAGCTGCCGGCACCCTAGTTTTCTTTCTCAGATAAGTGAAGTCCAAAGAAGTAGGTACTCATTTGGACTTCACTACACGGATAAGCGGTCAAAATGCAATCTGTCCGCCAGTGCACAATATTTTCTCGCGTACCCCCGGAGGGGCTCTCACGTATCCCCCGGCTGAAAATCGCTGATCTCGGTGGTGTTGTGGTCAAGGCGCTCGCCTGGTAAACAGGGGGGCGTGGGTTCAATCCCAGCCGAGGTATGGAATTTTATCCTCAATAT
>NW_007404299.1:0-735 GCF_000475195.1 Diaphorina citri | reverse complement strand
TCATTGTTTTGATTAGTGTCAAATTACCAAAAATTAAATTTTCAAGGTGGTCGGAATTTCATTTGGCTCAGTGTATATGTACTAGGGGCTAAATGACTGAACATTCCTTGAATAGGTGTATTCTCCTTTCGGGAAATTGGCCACTGGAAAATGGACCACCACTCCTATCAGTTCCCATTGGAAAAGTGGTCCATTTTCCAATGGTCAGTTTCCCGGAAGGCAAAAACACCTACTTTTGGGGACTAGTTTTCGTACACAAGTGGGGAAAAAAAGAACCCTCAAGCCTAGACTAACCCTTTTAGCCCTAAATAATAAAAATGAACGCGGCACACAAGGGATATAAAAAGAGACCGCTTTAACAAATGAAGAAGCCCCTACGGAATACTAGCCTAGATTTTAATAAAAGGAGATCTGAAATGGGTTAACACTTACTTAACCTTTCTTGTCACGTGATAAAAAGATATTAGAAATTGAACGGATGGCATTTATAGAATACAATTTTACAGAAGAGAGCCCTCGTAGGAGACACACCCTATTTTTCTCCTGTGAGGGTTACTTTTGCGAAATTGTATTTCACAAATGCCACCCGTTTTGAACAAAAGGAGATCTGAAATAACACTATTAGAGGTATGTAAAGAGTAAGTGAGTGAGTTATGAAAAAAAAAAGAACTACTCTTTTCAGTGAACTATTCAGTGAGTCATTTTCATAGGTTTGGTTTTGCAGTCGACAAAGCG
>NW_007404298.1:0-735 GCF_000475195.1 Diaphorina citri | reverse complement strand
TGTAATATCTAATATAAATGAAAAGTATAATATAAACGTGCAAACTCGAGATAAAAAGTAAAAAATGAATTCAGATTTTACAGAAATTGGGAAAAGATCAAAATTCCGAATTTCCCGCCAACTTTACACGCTCATGAGGGCTGTGTTAAGTTACCACATCATTTTCCACACGCCAAGAAAGGACAGGAATGGCCTATCTCAACCCGGTACATAACCACAACCTAAAGGTGTGTCCACACAGTCAACCAGCCGTCAATTCAAATCGATGAACGACTGTTGACTATGATGTGTGGACACACCTTAACATCAACCAATAAGATTTGTCCCCAGTGATCTTTCATCTGTTGCAATAGTCTCTTACAAACAAAACAAAATCATTACAGTAACACACTGGTCTACAGTCTCATGTTAACATGCACTTCTTCATTTGACGATTTTCAAGCAGTCATAGTCAGAACGAAGCAAGTGCTTGTACACAAATGCAGATCGTCATTGTTAATTAGATTCATATTAGACACCCAAAATAGATAATTCCATACCTTATCTTATTTTATAAATGACTGGAGTTCTTAGAGCTCTCTAAGCAATAAAAATTCTCAAACCATGAACCAACTGAGTTAACATGAGACTGTAGAGCTGACCTTGAAATATTCAAAACTACTTGTAGTAAAAAAAAAAATAATAATAATAATAATAATAATAATAAGTAACTAAAATTTGTACTAGAAATTCTAG
>NW_007404297.1:0-735 GCF_000475195.1 Diaphorina citri | reverse complement strand
AGCCAGCTGTTCCAAGAGCGAACCTAATGAGTCTACCAAATTTTTCTTTGAAAGTCACTTTGCAAAAGAAAATTCAGCTAATTTGTAAGTACTTATATGAAAGTGTAGTGTACGTGTGACAGAGTATGTATACCATTGTAGGTACCATGTACGCAGATGGGATATACCAGAGAGTAGAGAGAGTACCTACAGTTCCATAGAGAGTTAGTTGTTGCAGAGGCATAAAGTTCATATTAGGAATGTAGAAATGTAGACAATTAAACATGAAGGTAACTCCTGATATAAAGTTCACAAAAGGCTATGTGGACTATGTAGTGTGTGCCTGTGTGCGTTATGAGTATAGCTTTGGAAGAACCTAATAGACATTGCTGCTGTAAAAGTTCGTTTGTAAGCACTAAGTCGTGGGTTCGATTCCCGGCCGGGCAGATTTTGTCTCATACAGATAAAGTTCGTTCTCGAAACCACTGACTTTCTCCTATCCTGTCTTCCTTTTCTCTTCGCTTTCGGGACGATAAAACCTTAAATAAAAGTCCGACTTCAATTGGACTCGAACCAGCAAACTCCCGATTTAGAGTCTATTACTACACCACTGAGGTTGGTGAGACAAGTTACTAGCAGACAAATCTGAGACAAAGCTCAAGTGTGGGAACCTAGCTTCTGGCTTGATTGATGTAAAGCTCAGATGACAAGATTTGCCAACAGCAGACATGTAGGTATCAATAAATTCATGTATTA
>NW_007404296.1:0-735 GCF_000475195.1 Diaphorina citri | reverse complement strand
GTTTTGAATTTGAGCGCGTCATAAATCAAGCTAGGAACACTCGTGTACTTGAAGATTATGTAAGATTCTCTATCAGATGAACACAAAGGGTTAAAGCTTCAAATATACCCCGACCAAAACCTCAGCACAGAGCTTTGTGTCGTACTCATTGCTTACTCCAAACTATAAACTCGAGTCAAAAAGTCCTAGTCCATTTGACAAAGTTCGATTACTATAAGTTCCGATACTAACTAGTCATAAGTCTTCGTACACAAGAAGGATCAAGTCTAGAGGCAAACAGCCCTGAAAATCGGGTTAAGCTTATACGAATCTAGGAGCTAGGAGTCATAGGTTTGAAGAAGAGTGATAGTGAGGGCAACTAAGGTGTTAGTGTTAGTTGAACTTGAGCATTAGACACCTTATACTATTACACAATGCTCTCATTTCCATTTCCCTGAGGAAACACAGTGAGGTACATGACAAAGATACTTGTAACTCCACTGAGAGATTTCCATCTACATCACAACTCTTACCGAGCAATGTAACAATTCCTAAGGCAACGGGTTCCAAACTTAGAAGTGCAAAACATCAATAAGAATTCCTTCGGACTTTTGAGGGGCTGAGTGGTGACCAAAATGTATAATATTTGGGTCTTAGTACTGTATGTCGAGGAAGTTCTGGAGATTTCTGATAAGGAATTTTTCATCAGTCAGTACAACAACTTATGAATGTGCTTAGAAGAGAGGAGTAAGCCAT
>NW_007404295.1:0-735 GCF_000475195.1 Diaphorina citri | reverse complement strand
CCGAAATCGAAGAGAGAAGGAAGACAGGATAGGAGAAAGCCAGCCGTTCCGAGAACGAACATTATCCCATCAGGGTAATATCCGCCCCGGGCGGGAATCGAACCCGCGGCCTAGCGCTTACAAGGCAGACGCACTACCAACTAAGCTAACTAGGCTGGCAGAGGTATCTCAGACGGTAGGTATGACAGACCCAAGTGTCGAGATTATTAGCCACATGCGCTCCAACATTCGCCCTCTCATCCACTCAGCTCAGATTCTATCTCCAAATTTAATTTTCAGCCAGGGGCGTGGCCCTGCGATGCCATATTGAATGCACCAGTTTTTCCAATGACTCAATGGAGTTAATCCACATTGCGTGTGGTGGGTATCCGGATCTGGGCAATCGACTGACTATTCCCGGTCCCACTCAAGTTGGGTTAAAGTTAATGAGAGGAGGTTCGGACTTCGTATCTAAATGAGTCCAAGAATGGGAGAACAAAATTTCGCCTCACTTTTAATCTCCATAATATTTATGGGAGATGAACAAAGGCGACAAACTCCGAAGCTACCTAATAACATTATGGGACAACAATATAGGCTGCGTAAGTAACTAAGTAACAGGGCCGGATTAGCCCCCCGCGGGGCCCGGGGCAGTTTCAAAGGCGCGGGGCCCCCATGCAGGACCTACCCCCCTCCCTACTAGAAAACACTTCTATACCTACCTAATTCATTTGTATCAATCATTACCTACGGACT
>NW_007404294.1:0-735 GCF_000475195.1 Diaphorina citri | reverse complement strand
GAGTGAGAAGAAAATCGAAGAAGAGCTAGATAAGGAACTGGACAATATGTGTGAAGATGTGAGTGAGAAGAGTAAAGAATAAGAGTGGTGATAAAAGTGAGTGTGAATGAAGCAGTCAACGGCAATAGCACGTTGTACCAGTTCCCTGAAGATCACTCAAGTTGAGCTACTTTGTGCGCGGTGGTTTTCTGGACGGGTGACTGGAACACTTCTTGAATTAGTTAGCGGCAACAGCACGTTGTACCAGTTCCCTGAAGATCACTCAAGTTGAGTTACGTTGTGCATGGTGGGTTTTTGGATAGATGGCCGTCTTGGATAACATGTGGTGAAACCAGTGATGAACCATTGAAGTTAAGCAACGTTGTGGGTTGGTGGGTTACTGGACGGATGACCCACTGAAGTTGAGCTACCTTGTGTGTGGTGAGTTCCTGGACAAATAACCCACTGAAGTTAAGTAACCTTGCGCAGTCTTTTTCCTCACATTTTGTCCTCAAATATTACTAAGGAAAGAAGTCCTTTTGTTGAGTAGTCAGTGTAAAATATCCACTTTTTTTTCCTTTTCTTTTTGTTGTCTAACAAATACGTAAGACCTTGTTTAGACTGCGGGAGTAAAGGGACTTTTCAGTCTCATTCTGGTAGTATAAGCAGGGTATATTCTATTCTATTCTAGCCTATCCTAATGCCGTCCACCAAGTCTCTTCTTCCCGAGCAGTCTTTCCTTCCGGTTCGCCACTG
>NW_007404293.1:0-735 GCF_000475195.1 Diaphorina citri | reverse complement strand
TTGTGAAATCAAAACTGTTTTCACGAGAAGTGATGTAAATAATATACAAAATATAAATCACTTTTGTTTTCATTATTACTTAATTTATCTGATTGATAGATAATAGATCAGATAAATACCCACGTACCTAGACTATAGGTAGACACCTAGGTGTCTATTCAAAATAAATCAGATTAGCTAAAACTTGTTTATCTCTTAACTTATATATGTCATCAACTCATCATTAATCAATAGGTACAACTCTATCTCACACAATCTAGAAACAATCTATCAATTCTTCAACCCCACCTCTTTGTTATTGTTAGGATAGACCAGTAGGTACCATAACTGTTTACGTGTACTTGTAACAGTTCTCACTTATTACTTGTAATCCTGTAATTAATGGTGTTTTGTCATCTCCACTAACTTCGTTATTGTTTCACTCATCTCTCTCTCTCTCTCTCTCTCTCTCTCTCTCTCTCTCTCTCTCTCTCTCTCTCTCTTCCTATTTTTATCAGCTTCATAAGAGATGTCATACAATTCAATAATCAATTAATCACTTACCTATCTAATCTATAATCAATAATCAATTAAAAAAAGTGGTTTCCACTAAAAAGTACAGAACTGCAGAACTCTGAAAAAGCTTTCAAGGAGGCACATTCTTTTACAGCCTATCCGGGAACGGAAAAGCTTTCCCTTGCTTTACTCTCTCCTCTATCCTCTCCCTGGAGTTTTGGTGTCTCCACTAATCCTCAT
>NW_007404292.1:0-735 GCF_000475195.1 Diaphorina citri | reverse complement strand
GGAGACCGGGGCGTGTTCGGACGCTTTTCACTTTTTGATTTTTTAAATTTTTTTCACAAATGATATTGGAAAACTTTACCTACACTGAGAAAAAAATTAGGTTGTCGGAAGCCCAATAGAGTATCGGTTGGTTCTGGAACTGTAATAATCAGGAAGTTGGACACTTTAATATTATAGCATTCCAACAGCCTAAATCATGGGAAATAATCTAATAATAGAGTTCTGTTCTTTTCTAGCTTAAGTCTCCTGATACTTCTGGCACCCTATCCGAAGATGTATTTACTCTCAGTGTAGGTACCTCTATGTACCTATTTTTTTTAGATCGAAGACCGAAAATTTTTTTTTCCTCAGTGTAGGGACCTCTTTTTCCCTTTTTTTTTTTTTTTTTTTTTTTTTAATGGGGGAAAACTGCTGATTACAGGCCCTCTTCAGGCGCTCAGGCCCGTAATGAAGGACCTGCTTAACCTCCCTTTTGAGCACCCCTGTCCGTGAACCCACTTAAGGCCTGTCCCCTCGACACAATAGATAAGTACCTCTATTATGCGATTTTCATGACAATTGTCAAATTCTTCTGCAACAGGAGATATTGAGCTGATATGAGTTATTCTATTGAGAAGTGCCCTGACAATGGTAAGAAATAACACAGAATAGGAGGTTATTTTTTGTCGTATTGTATTGCAATCCTAGATTGTAGAATTTGATATTTTTTTTTATTTATCTAGGATTTTTTTTTTT
>NW_007404291.1:0-735 GCF_000475195.1 Diaphorina citri | reverse complement strand
TATGCGCGCCTCGAATTCCGCCAATAGTCGGCGGTCCTGAAGCATTTCCTCTTGGATTTGACGGGCCGCCTGTTTCAACTTCAGATGGTACTGTTTGGTGAGGAAGAGGCTGGAAAAAAAGGTTTGGATGGTAAAAGAAGGTCCATTTTTGCCCCAATTTTTTTAGGCCCCAAAAAAATATCTGGCCCCAGCATGGGACAAAAAAAATACCCAATCTGGCAATCCTGGGTCCCAGGTCTCAATATTGTTATTGTTGTAGCAGCTTTAGCTCTAGCCGAAAGGTGATGACAAAATAGAGAAAATATCTCTTTTATCTGCCAACCACCAGGGTGATGGTCTCTAGCCATGTTTAATAGGCTCGTCCTGAACTGCAGTCAACCATCGTGAGGACTTGTGCTTGTTCTTTTCAAGCAGAGAGAACCCTTTGAAGAACTGCCAGCTAGCTAGGCTGGTTAGGGCTAGCTGTTCTCCTCCCTGTTTATAGTCGCACAGCCAGACACTAGTCTACTCTCTGGCTGGACTTGCGTAATATTATTAGTCACACACGATTTAGATTTGAATTAACTCAATTAACCCTTACTCGCACATGGTTTAGACTTAACCCTTACTTACCCATGGTCCCTATTTCTCCGCCTTTTCTGCTCCATCTCTCTCTGGGCGAGAATCTCATCTATCTCTCTCTGAAGTTGACACTCTCGATCCTCTTCTAATTTCAGTCTATCGCACTTCTCTTGT
>NW_007404290.1:0-735 GCF_000475195.1 Diaphorina citri | reverse complement strand
TCCTCTCGCTCACAAAATTGATTTTCATTTTAGGATGTAGATTTTGTTTCGCCCTCACAATTCTCTGAATAGTCGAACTGTTTATGGCCGGGGTCCACAAAGTAAGTTTAATCTCGGTTTGAGTTTAACTCTCTCATTGAGCAATGTGATTAGTTGATAAATTTTGGACAGTCAAATTGCTTAAACCGAGATTAAAACTTAAACCAAGTTTAAAGTCACTTTGTGGGCCCGGCCCCCTTATTCACAAATTATGTAGAAATCTAGAACTCTGTAATCCCTGTATACGTAGAGAATTCAAATTCTGATCTGTTTTGGTACCCACTTAATTCCTTTTTACCCGTATTATTTTCCATTGGATTGAAATCCGAATCGGTTTTTGGTGTCAGAAAGAAAATCGGACTTTTTCTTCCTAAATCGGACTGACGATAAAGTGGTTCGGTTTAAAAGCTAATGGATAAGTTAAAGCGCGTTCCCACGGTTCAACTTATTTTTGTTGATTTTAAAAGTTGATTCAACTTTTTGCTGTTGAATTTGAAAGTTAAATCAACTTTTTGCTTTTGAATTCAAAAGTTGTTCAATTTTTTGCTGTTGAATCTAAAAGTTGTTCAACTTTCTGCTTTGAATTTAAAAGTTGAATCAACTTTTTGCTGTTGAATTAAAAAACTATTTGGGGACGTTTTGCAAGCCTATTTCCAACGAAAGAATCAAGGATTTTTTTGTAAAAGAAGGAATTTT
>NW_007404289.1:0-735 GCF_000475195.1 Diaphorina citri | reverse complement strand
GGGCAGCTCATCAAAATATTGACCCATAGTGGCGGAATTGCTGGGTGACTGAACATAGTTATCGGCCACAATAAAGTTCCCAGAAGAGTTAAGAAAGAATTTAGATTGTTTAGAGTTGCCCCGACCTGCAGTGCCCTCAGAGGAGATTGTCGGGTTCCTTCCCATTTTGAGCGATCTTTTGTTCTCGAAGCTAAGATGGGACTGAGTGGTTTCTGTGCTTGGATTGGCAAAGTTTCTATTGACTAGAGTAGTTGAGGTAGCGGACTGATTGTTGGAACTGATCCAATTCTCGCTTGGTTCTGGACAATCATCAGAGTCTGAACTAATTTCAAGAACATTTCTATCTTCTTCGTTGGAAATGAGTTCGTCAATATCAGAATCCGAAATTGACGTTGACTGATTTAGATGTTCATTATTTGGGGACGTTCCAGCTGATTTTTCATGTGGAGCATTCTTTCCCAGCTCTGATGTTCGGTGCCACCCTTCCAAGTTCTGACAGGTAGGTGGACTGGACTTTACAAGAGTTATTGTTACCTGAGAAGATCCAGGGATGTTGATATTTGAATCGTTTTTACAAGCGTTGCTCTTTCCAGATACAAGTCCTTTAACAGCGTGTTTAGTGTCTTCCAACTCAGTCCTTGTGCGTGTACTACTTGGGGTGTTGTTTGAAATGGTGCTATTGTTTCCATGTGCATCCACTATGCTTACACTTGGATGTGGTGTATTTATCCCTGT
>NW_007404288.1:0-735 GCF_000475195.1 Diaphorina citri | reverse complement strand
AATGGACATCATTACAAAGCTCCCAGACCGCCAAGATTTGAGTAGACCACGGTAATGAAAAGCCCCTCAACACATGCACTGTGGCAAGAATGTTATCTGTACGAACTTTGAACAAGATAATGCTGTTACTTGCTATCAGTAAGAGCACATTCAATGTAGTGATACTGAAAGATAAGACCAAACCAGAGCACCGGTGTTCTGAGAACAATTATCTGGAAGATAACCAACAGGGCGAGGTTAATGCTTGGGGATTTGCCCAGCACTTCATTCATTGTTCTAAAGTCTAAAAACTCTGAAGATTGTATTGAGATCTGGAAGATAACCAACAGGGCGAGGTTAATGCTTGGGGATTTGCCCAGCACTTCATTCATTGTTCTAAAGTCTAAAAACTCTGAAGACTGTATTGAGGCCATCAAGTACCAAAATGTTGATCTTTTAGTCTTATCTGACGATTAAATAAGGTTCCTTTAATAAAGTGACCAAGTAGTGCAGTTGGTAGTGTATTGAGACCATCAAGTACCAAAATGTGGACCATTTAGTCTTATCTGACGATATAAATAAGGTTCCTTTATTAAAGTGACCAAGCAGTGCAGTTGGTAAGACTATGGATTCATAACCGAGAGACCTGCGGTTCAAATGCCAGCAACGACCTAAAAAAATTGAGTCGAAGAAGACCATTTGTAAAATTTAGTCCAAACAAATTCTTCCCCTTTCATATTGAGGTCATGTTACGAG
>NW_007404287.1:0-735 GCF_000475195.1 Diaphorina citri | reverse complement strand
CAGTGTGTATCTAATTTCGATCAAAAAATGCACTAGTTCTCGATCACCTGTTCTAGTTGTTGATCATGCATTGCACTATAAAAATGCACTAGTTCTCGATCACCTGTTCTAGTTGTTGATCATGCATTGCACTAGTTGTCGATCATTTGTGATTTCATATAGTTTATTGGGCTGTTGCAAGGAAAAGTTATAGTTTAGAATTAAATTTAATCAGAATTTATCTTATTTTCACCAACATTAACTTTGGGAAAAATTGAATAAATTGATATACCGACCTATTATGGTTGGATCTACATGGTTGACAATAAAAAAATGACGTTTCTATTCCCGATCAAATTGGCCGACAATAAAATCACTATGTCCGAAATCTTGATCAAAATTATCGAATATAAAAACACCATGTATTAGTAGTCGATCAGACTGATCGTTTATGGAATTACCATGTTTCGATCAAATCAAAGTTCGGTCGAGAATTGAAACCTTTTGAAAATGTGGAAAAAACCTGTTTTTAATGTTGATCAATAATTAATTACTTAATAAATGATTAAATAATACACTTACCAATGAAAAGTGAAGTTTAAAAAATGAAGTTCACACCTTATATTTTCACTTTACACACACTTTGAACACTTTACATAACGGGAATCAAGAAAAAATTCTTTGCCAAGATCGTGTCTTGAAACTGCACAAAACACGTCCTCCCTCTGCAAATTCCAAAAACACACCGAATTTTTT
>NW_007404286.1:0-735 GCF_000475195.1 Diaphorina citri | reverse complement strand
TCCACATTTTGCTCACCTTAGTTGTGGTAGTGCTGGGTACCAAACTGTTCTATTGGTACAGGAGACGATTAGTTTTCATTCGAACAATCGACAAGATACATGGTCCTCCATCTTGGCCTTTGCTTGGCACCGTCCTCTATGATTTGGTGCCCCGCGACAGTAAGTTATCATTATTATAGGTGTACCGAATTGCGGGTACTGAAATAATATGGGTTATTTTTTTTATCAATAGGCACCGTCTATCGACTATCGTGTACAAATTTACTGAAAGAGACAAAACTGTTAAGTTAATAAAATAGGTAGGTACACTGATAAAATATTTTACTCGTATATTGAGTAAACACTACATAGTAAATTGATTGTTTTGGACATGACTTTTCCCGAAAAATTACTCATACATATATTTAAGTAAAATCCGGAAAAATCCGGATTTCCAGCCCAAATATGCCTACAACCATAAATTTTAAATTAGGTAACATGAAACAGACATTTCGGGCATAAAATAAATAACACTTCTTATAATTTACTAGCAATGAAATAAATCCATTTTTAATACAAACAACTCAGGTAAAATACAAACATAAGTAGATAGCCTTTTATTTTCCCTGACTAACTCCTCTTGTCTTTTTACTTTCTATTACCCTTTTTTTTCAGAACTGTTCAAACATGCCATGGCTCGGATGCAGACTTTCAAGCCCGTGTACAGATCCTGGACCGGGCCTTCTGCCATTGTTC
>NW_007404285.1:0-735 GCF_000475195.1 Diaphorina citri | reverse complement strand
TTGGTAGCTAGACTAATTTTACTTCTCTTGGTAGCTAGACTAATTTTACTTCTCTTGGTAGCTAGACTAATTTTACTTTTCTTGGTAGCTAGACTAATTTTACTTCTCTTGGTAGCTAGACTAATTTTACTTCTCTTGGTAGCTAGACTAATTTTACTTCTCTTGGTAGCTAGACTAATTTTACTTCTCTTGGTAGCTAGACTAATTTTTCCCAAGATCCATAGGTTTTATTTTATTTTATTATTATTATTTTTTTTTCACTAAAGGTATATTCACAGCCCATGAAAACCATGGTTAAAACCCAGATACCTACCTACCTCATACTTACTCTCTGAAATCAGGTACTATGAGCTGTGACTACACAAGGCAGAACCTAGTGGATCGAAAGCTTTCCATTACCCTGGAGAATATTTTATAATAACTTGACTCTTTGTTTTTTCTCCACTAAACTTGTACGTAGGGGAAGGGTGGGCAAAACGGACACCTTAAGGGAAATTGATTTTTGTATTTTTTATAGCATACGTTTTTGAACCCTTTGAGTTTTCATATGGTAGCACACTAACATTTCTTTCATGTGGTAGCACTTGCTCATGTCTCATTCCATTTCTGTCATAAAACGCCATCTCCTAGACCTCTACAAAAAACCGTTTTGCCCGTACATGGTGGGCAAAATGGACACGGCCTGTCCATTTTGCCCACCCAGAGAATTTTCCAAACATATGAAACAAAATAAAG
>NW_007404284.1:0-735 GCF_000475195.1 Diaphorina citri | reverse complement strand
GACAATTGAATGAAACAACTTCATACGACTTTCTTGTGACGTCATTTTTGAGTTTATCAAGATGCTTTTCACGCTGGAGATTGCCATTTTGCCTTTGGAGACCGCTTGCAAGGCAGCTTTGTGAAAAACTCCATGAGATGACATCTTGACACCCAGGTACACGTACTCATTGCACACCTCTAACTGTTTGTTGTTGTACTCGAATGTGTCTGTCCGTGCGAGTCTGCCACCGCGCCTGAAGACAACGACCTTTGATTTGGTTTCACTGACAAACATCTTATTCTGCTCGCTATAGGATGATAGGATATTGAGCTTCCTCTGCATATCAGGTCTACTGCTGGACAAAATGACTACATCATCACAGTAGAGAAGGAGAAGGATGTCAGTTGTGTGGTTAATGTTAACACCTTCTGCTCCTTTTCGTCTGAAATACTCTTCCATATCGTTAATGAATATTATGAACGCAACCGGAGAAATTGAATCACCTTCCAAGACCCCCTTCGTAATTTTGTTTGGTGGTGTTTTCTTATCGTCTACTCTGATCTGAGTTGACGCTCCGCCGTATATCCTTCTCAAGAGTGAGATAATTTTGCCAGATATTCCGAAATCAAACATCTTCACAAACAACAAGTCATGCTGAACTTCTGAAAATGCTGACTTGTAATCTATAAATGCCGCATACAGCTTGCGTCTCTTGATGAGATGTAGAGAAATGATACTCTGTAAGGAGAAGAT
>NW_007404283.1:0-735 GCF_000475195.1 Diaphorina citri | reverse complement strand
ATGACTGAGTGTTGCATCTTTGCGATTATAGATTTGTGTATATTTAGCTCTTGTAGGTGTTTGGCCATGGTTTTCGGTTTATTATTATTATTACTATGTTACCTTTTGAACTGATGGTATCTTTTGTTGGTGATTGATCCTAGGAGTATTATGTGAGAGGAGGATGAAAGTACCTGAGTGTTGCATCTTTGCGATTATAGATTTGTGTATATTTAGCTCTTGTAGGTGTTTGGCCATGGTTTTCGGTTTATTATTATTATTTTTATCACTATGTTACCTTTTGAACTGATGGTATCTTTTGTTGGTGATTGATCCTAGGAGTATTATGTGAGAGGAGGATGAAAGTACAAAATGGGAGAAAAACATGGGCGACGAAGAGATGTAGGTAGCAGGAATGAGAATGTTGAGGTGGAGTAACGACAGGATCAGGAATGAAGTCATAAGGAATAGGATAAAGGTAACATCTAAGAGAGGAGCTTACAGTGGTCTGTTCATGTTGAAACAAGAGATGAGAGCTAATGAGAGCAGGAATGAGAATGTTGAGGTGGAGTAACGACAGGATCAGGAATGAAGTCATAAGGAATAGGATAAAGGTAACATCTAAGAGAGGAGCTTACAGTGGTCTGTTCATGTTGAAACAAGAGATGAGAGCTACATTTTGAGGAAGAGAAAAGATCGAGGGAGACAGAGAAAAAGGTGGAAAGATTGTGTGAATCAAGACTTGAGGGAGGAAAA
>NW_007404282.1:0-735 GCF_000475195.1 Diaphorina citri | reverse complement strand
CAGACTATATGAGAACCAGATACAAGCAACAGATCTGGGATGAGATTGGAGAGGAACTAAATATGACAGGTAAGTATTCAACACAAGGACAAAAACTCGTCATCTGAATCAGATTCAGAGCTCAACATAATATTTAAAAAAGAATTTGCCATTTTTAAACACAAAAAAGCTATCCTTGTACTGAGAGACTGCTCATCAATGTGCGCTGTAAACTGTGTCACACAGTTCCAATTTTCCTAAACTGCACTGCATGGCTGTGCTGCCTGACTGTGTAACGCAGCTCAATGTGCGCCCTAGCTTAGCGTCCAAAGTAGACATAATGCAGCTCTGACTTGAACACATCAAGTTTAACTAGTTAATACTTAACTAATAATGACTCCTTCTCCAACAGTTGTTTTTATACGAGACACAACTTTCTTGGGTTTGGTTAACTATAAAACTACATTTCGAATTACGATCTATAATTTTATTGAAACGATTATTGTTTCGATTGATTCTTCAGAACCTGCAGCAATGATTTTGTTCTTATTCTCTTGATATTTCGTTGTCCCATATAGGACATTATTCTCATTAGATGACGATGAAAATGATGAAATTCAATTTCTAGCACATAGGTAAATACAAAGTCATCCAGAATGAATTGACTGTAGGAACGTTTGTTCATTGTTCACTTTGTAGCAAATCAAGTTACGTAGCATTGAGGAAACAATTCAATTACAAATCCATTGCCGTTTT
>NW_007404281.1:0-735 GCF_000475195.1 Diaphorina citri | reverse complement strand
GGTAGGGTAACATCACTTCACGAAAGGCTTTTAAGTCTGCTTAAAAGCAGTTGTGAAGTGATGTTAAACGACTTGCGAGCATGACTCGCGGTAAAGTCCAGGCTTGACGGACTTGCAGTACAATTATGAAGAAAGCTTACCTGACTTTCTGACAGACCAAAGTTTATTGACTCTCGATTTGGCGGAACACGAATCCGCAATAAAGTAAAAGTTCCCAAGCTAAAAATAGCCTGACGAAAACAGTACAAGTATTCTTACTTTGAAAAATATTTCTGAAAAAGCCGATAATTACCTAACCATTACATAATGGACATAAAATACTCGGTGTTATTCAATATTAAACGTAAAAAAAAAAAAAAAAAAAAAAAAAAAAAATCCATGTGGTTTTTTAAAAATAAAACGAAAAAAAAAAAAAAAAAAAAAAAAAAAAAATCATGTTAAGTACCTACCTAACATTAAAAAATCGTGAAAAGGAAATGAAATATGTATTCCCAAGGGCCGTTTTCAGGGGTTGGGGGAATTAAATTTTCCTCATTTACCTACCTACTGTAGGCTAGGCTCTGAAAATTTGGAGCATCCTCCCAACCCCCGACAAAATTCTGGATACACGGCCCTGTTCCCAATATTCCTCAATAAATTTACTTATTGCCAGCCTAGTTGGTTGGTAGCGCGTCTGCCTTGGAAGCGCTAGGCCGCGGGTTCGATTCCCGCCCGGGGCGGATTTTATCCTGATGG
>NW_007404280.1:0-735 GCF_000475195.1 Diaphorina citri | reverse complement strand
TGTGTGTGTGTGTGTGTGTGTGTACTCGTATCTCTTTGAAAGCTCATGCAAAGGTAAGGCTTTATTTTTATTGAAGGTTTGCTCAAATATCACCCAAACCAGTTCGACAATACATGTATGTACGCCAAAACAACTGAAGTCATACAGGCTAGATAGGTAGGTGGCTGATTTTTCTCGTAAAACGGAAGAATCCGTCAATAAATGTGATACAGTAGGTATCTAATCTGCTTCTTACATGTGTACTCCAGGGTAGAAAAATTCGCAATGGAATAATTTTCTACACATTAGCGTTTCAGTTTGGATGAGGGATGTCACATATTGTAGTGACATACATCAACCATCAGGTGAACAGTAAGCGAGAATAGTTTTCCTTTTTCCTCTCAAGATTATAGGCATGTACATGTATCCAAGGATCCTATTTTGTACCCCGCAATCAAGAGGTATACCCAGTATTTTACTATCAAGAGGTATACCTGGCATTATCACGTTGTCCATGTCCTTACGTAGCAGTAAAATCTGTTCTTCAAGCTTACAAGCTTGATGAATGGTCGAGTGGATGATATAGGTATATGTAGTGCAAATACCACACTGGTATCGCGCGAACCAGCCGAATACCAGTATTATTATGCTTCGTGGTACTCAGGTAATTCATCAAACCATCACACAGCAGCATACAATCATACATGGACTCGTCTACTTTGGTCTCTGGACTAGAAGACCAGAGACTCTAGAGCA
>NW_007404279.1:0-735 GCF_000475195.1 Diaphorina citri | reverse complement strand
TCTCGGGATCTAGAAGTCGTAGAAG
The DNA here is from genome assembly GCF_000475195.1 of Diaphorina citri. Taxonomy (NCBI): domain Eukaryota; kingdom Metazoa; phylum Arthropoda; class Insecta; order Hemiptera; family Psyllidae; genus Diaphorina; species Diaphorina citri. Next base: position 710 of record NW_007404279.1, on the reverse strand, counting down.
AAAAAGAAAAATTCCGTTGGTCCTCATTTTTCATGCTCTATGACTTTGAAACACCACCCAAGTAAGCGCAACTGATCTATTACAAATATCAGGGAGTTTAGACATCTCCACTATTTTTGCATCAGAAATATCAGGGAATTCAGGTATCTCCACTATTTTTCCATTACAAATATCAGGGAGTTCCGGCATCTCCATTAATTTTCTATTACAAATCTCAAAGTACAAAAGCATCTCCACAAAAAAAAAGATGGTTAAAAGCTATACATTTCCTTGAAGTGAAAACAAATAATGTATGTACACATATTTGTATTCCTTCTGTCGTCATGGCGGATATAGGGAAATGCAAATAAAAAGCATCATATTCCAATAGGCATTATCACATAATATGATATGCAATCCAATCATATGATATGAGATCAAAATAGGCACCTACTCAGATTCAGACAGCCCTATGAGAAATCCTCCGTCCGGAAATATTGCCATGAGCTGTTTGAATATTTCAAAAGATAGAGCTCTCGTCTTGCATATGATATCATGTTGAAGAGTTCAGATAATTGCTTAGAAATAGACCACGTCCTTGAAATAGTACCCTCAAGGGAACATCCTTGTCTTCAAAGTTCATTTCAGTACAAATCCCCTCTGACACCCGATGCTTAGGATAATTAGTAGGCAACTCTTCAAAACAGGCTAATAATATCTTCACAGGTGTA
>NW_007404278.1:0-735 GCF_000475195.1 Diaphorina citri | reverse complement strand
ACTGCATGAGAAAGAGGAGGAGATGTTTCTCCAACTGGAGAAGGCGGTGAGACTGGAGGAAGACTGCGAAAAGGTGATGTGTAGCGAATTTTGTAGTGGACGCAGTCAATTCTAAAAGCTATAAACACGTGATTGCCCAGGTGGTCACCCATCCGGATACGAACTACGCGTAAAGTTGCTTCAGTGATCCCCATTTGATTCATTGGGAACGACTGCATTCTGGCTACCAATCAGAGTTAAACCCACGTTTCTCGATTACTTTTCGAACCTACTTAATTCGATGCCGTAATAGTATATATATAGTTAAGTCACTTCTCTACACCTAAGATGTACATACCTATTCTTGGTTTCTTACATAGTACCAAGTTCGATCATACATTCTTTCTATTTTAATTCTTAGAGTAGGAAAGTTCTGAGGTACATTCTTGCATGAAGCTGATCTTTATGACCCCAAGTAGGTACTAGAAGTTAGAAGTACCAAGAGAATCAAGTATCGAGAGAGAGAGAGAGCTTTTTTGTGCTTGGTTTTGGGGTATAGGCGCGACCTAATCAGGGAACTAATTTACTAATAATTTGAGTTATGAGTTCAAAACAAAAGCTGATTGAATAATATAACGAGAACATCCAAGTGCGTACCTTTGTACTTGAGAATCTATGATTTCAGCTGATGGGTTCGACACTTTCGATTTTTTTTTATTATTATTATTATTTTTTTTTTTTTGAAGAGGTTTGACA
>NW_007404277.1:0-735 GCF_000475195.1 Diaphorina citri | reverse complement strand
GTACAGGTGGATATCTTACTGATAGCCAATGTAGAAGATGTTCTAGATTTACAGTTTGTAGCCAGAATAATCAATGTAGGTATAATATGTAGGTATGTCCGCCATTCATGCTCGGACCGTTCCACAGACCTGGGTCTGACAGGCAGCCTGAACGCAAAGCGGAAAATTTTGAGACCTTGGTCTCTCACATGGTTTGATAGACCTGGGTTTCTAGATTTGTCTGCCATTCACGCTCAGACTGCCGGAAAGACCCAAGTCTGTGAGACCGTGGCCTGTCACACTGTCTGATCGTGAGTGGCTGGCCTAATGATAGTACCTCTGTAAATGTATGTAGATTGTAGGTACATTGGTACCATCAGGGATCGATCTTTTAGACGTGTAGATTTTTCTACGAGAAGAGCGTAGCTAAGGAAAACGAGTTTCAATGTGTTTAGTGACGTCATCAATGGCTATCATAATCAGATGGAAATATCAAGTCTTTGGGAACAAATACACAATCCTGAACAATTGAATATTGATAAATTTTGGCCGTATTTTTTCTTATAGAAGTTTTTCCCTGCGATTACAGAAAACGCAGCATTCCATTCCCAACCCTAGACATTTTGGGGTTCAGAATACTTCAATTTGTGAGAATACTTAGGCATTAATCCCGCTCCTGAGTTAGGAGTTTTCAATATTATTATTTTATTCATTTAATTTTAGTTCGTAGTTTTTTTTTTTTTTTTTTTTTTTTTT
>NW_007404276.1:0-735 GCF_000475195.1 Diaphorina citri | reverse complement strand
TCTTCTCTCTCTTGGGACGTGGAATTTTCTGGATGTGGCCTTTTAATTTAAACCCAAAATCTGAATGTCTTCCAGTGAAATGTGTTTGTAAAAGAGAAAGGGTAAGGTAGAAGGGATAGGAGAAGAGGATGATGAGGATATATGTAGCTATTCTGTTTTGTAACGTAAGGACAGAATATAGAATTTGAGATGTTGCTCCACTGCATCAGCTCAGCAGACAAAAGTTTTAGTCAGCATCATAAGCACCTCTTTCATTCTCATGTCCTTTTCTTAAGCACAAATGAATCTAAAGGTAGAAACACGGCAGTACGTCACGTGAGCTAACGTGACATAAAAATAGTGTATTTCCACCTTTGAAATTGATTAATTTTCATATCTACTCCTGCGCTACTGTGCTGAAAGGCAAGTTTAAATTCATACCAAGATATACCATCCGTTAAATAATAATATTCAATTTGCTAAGGTTAAAGTTAGACATTTTAGCAAACTCATTATACTTAGGTCTTTGGTTGTTTCCTGACAAAAATGTTTCTTTTGTCAAGCAAATAATGTGGCCCAAAATTAAACGGTTGCAACAATAATATTGTATGGTCTAAAATAAAGCTCTATAAATGTTTATACTTCCACTGAAGAGGATAATTACACAGGAGAACTTTCCAGTCCGAACCTGATTCCAATCCCCCCTCCCTCATCATCCCTTGGTTTATAATTATAGGGAACGCTCTCCTTTTTTCT
>NW_007404275.1:0-735 GCF_000475195.1 Diaphorina citri | reverse complement strand
TATCCTGATGGGATAATGTTCGTTCTCGGAACGGCTGGCTTTCCTCGTATCCTGTCTTCCTTCTCTCTTCGATTTCAGAACGATAAGACCATAGCAGTTACAGTTCCCTCTGTCAAACCTCTTTAAAAAAAAAAAAGTTAAACTTGAACCGAGATCTCTCAATTGAGGCCCCGGCCCCAAGACAAAGCAGAAGCACCTGCTTTCACTCTTTTTGTCAAGCATATGCTTTTTATTGAAAGAACGAATCTCTAAGTTTAAACTCGACAATTTTCCCTTTACAGTCGAACCTGGATATAAGAGAATCCAGGGGACCACCTTTTTTTCTCTTATATCCAGGTTTCCACTATATCCAGTTGCTTTAATAATGAGGTTCAGCATGAAGGGCCCAGAAAATTTTCTCTTATATCCAGGTTCGACTGTATCTGTCCATCTTCAAATCATCAATTCAAATATGGTCAACTACTATACATTTTAAACTTGATATTGAAATGGAATAAGAACAAAAGATGGCATATGATTTATTAATAAAATGACGTCCGAAATTACCTTGAGACAGACGAAAAGAGATAAGATTAGGAAAAGAAGAATATTCCTGCTAGCTATGTAGATAGATAGCGTAGGCTAGGTAAACACAACCTATGAATGCCAAAATGGGAAACCAAGGCAATTTTAGGTCGAAGGTAAAGAAAAGAACTGGTAAAGAGCGAAAAATGAATGGTGAAAAAGTAAAGAGAG
>NW_007404274.1:0-735 GCF_000475195.1 Diaphorina citri | reverse complement strand
TAGGTTTACAAACTCAAGGAGAACTAATATCATTCCAAGGTCATACACAATCATTCTGTACCTACTTGTTGCACTAATTGATTAACACCTATTTCCCGTTTGAACTTGAAACAAGACAGGATTCACTGATGTTAGGTTAAAATGACGAAATTATTCAACAATACTGCCTACTCGATATTAATACTTAGTTCTTATTTGCTTTACTCTTCAACTAATGTTAAGAACACGTTGATATTTGGGTATAAGTACCTACTTACACTGAAAACAGAGTGGAGTGGAGAGCATCAAGCTTCAAGAGGGGAGTGATGAATACAAGCTGCATAGAGCTGAGGCTGAGAGCATATGCTTTCCATTCCACTCTCTTTTTAGCCTAAGCCAGTTACACTGAAAACAGAGTGGAGTGGAGAGCATCAAGCTTCAAGAGGGGAGTGATGAATACAAGCTGCATAGAGCTGAGGCTGAGAGCACAGGCTTTCCATTCCACTCTCTTTTTAGCCTAAGCCACTGGTATTAGCACATTGAATGCACCAGTTCCCAAAATGGATCGCTCACTTAAGTGAAGCAACGTTGTGCGTGGTTGGTATCTGAATGGGTGACATGCTGCTCGGTGAGGTTAATGTCAGAAGGTCTGAGGAAGGGTAATGCTGCCCCCCATAGTAAAAACCTTTGCACCTAAAGTACCCACTTATTCAGTGATGCAACATAATTTCCTATTTTCAAGCTACTCACTTGTAC
>NW_007404273.1:0-736 GCF_000475195.1 Diaphorina citri | reverse complement strand
TTGGTAAGAACAGATAGTACAAGGTATTATTGGTAAAAACAGATACCAGAAGGTATTAAGGTGATAAGAACAGATACAACTAGGTATTATAATGGTAAGAACAGATGCTACAAGGTATTAAGGTGGCAAGAACATATATTAAAAGGAATTATTTTATTGCATGTTGGTGTTTTATTTTTTTCTTGTGTTTATTATAATTATTTGTTTACAGTATGTTGGTGTTTTCATTTATTCTCCTTTTTCCTTCTGTCTTTATTGTTGTGTAGGTACTTATTTTTTTCTGCTACATACTGGGGTGTATGAAATAAGTTTAGAACACCCTGTTTGTATTTTTTACTTTTTTATATTACCTACTTACCTATTTTGTTTACATGTTGGTGTTGTAGTTTTTTCTCCTTTTTCCATGCCTTTATTATAATATTTGTGTACTTGTTTGGATATTAAGTTTTCCTTTGACCCTTTTTTTTTTTTTTTTTTTTAATTTGGCCAACTGTGGACCATGGAAGAACTTATGCATGATTTCTGAATTCTTCCTCTATTTTGGGTGGCTCATTCCTTCTTCTTAATCCAATAAATCTTCTTCTTTATCCAATAAACCCTGCATGTATTTTTTTTATTTTCTTTTTGTTTTGTTTAAAAAGATGAGTGTTCCACCGCCGTTTTTATTTCGTAGCAATGGAACAACTGCTACATTTACTTTTTAAAAAAAAAAATATTATTTGTTTGCATTTTGGTG
>NW_007404272.1:0-736 GCF_000475195.1 Diaphorina citri | reverse complement strand
ATCCCTGTGGATGGCGGACGTCTTATCTAACCTACCGTGACCATCCAACTACCAGGCAGAACGTCCCGGGTTCGATTCCCAGCATAGGCCAAATTTAATGGTGGGTTTCACCAACCTTCTTTTTATTTCCTAACAGCCCTGTTAGATTAACAGCCGTGTTAAGCCTATTTAAATCAAATTTAATTTAACAGGTTGTTAGTTTAAAAGGCCTTCTGAGGGCGGAAAAAAATATTGGTGAAACCCACCCCAGCAGTTATACAATGACAATGACGTTAAGGCTGTATTAAACACTTTTTATTTTATCGCGAATTCACAAACAAAACAGTCCGATTGTGTGTGGAGGAAACATCTACCCAGGTCTCAAGCATTTTCTGCCACACACGTTAGGACGGTCTGACAGACCTATTTCCGCAAGACCGCGGTCTGGCAGATGGTCTGTCAGACGATCTGGCAGATGGTCTGAGCGTGAGTGGTGGGCATAAGAGAAATAGAAACACTCTTTAACCTCATTGTACAAGTTTACCAGTAGGTTAGGAAGTTAGTTACATTTCTAACAACTTTCTTACTCACGAGGCTTTTTTCCGGATTAGTAAGTAAGAAGGCAGAAGTCATTTGGATTAGTTCGCATGAACTGTTCCGGACAACTCATTTTGTACGAGTCATGGTACTCCCCCAGTGGTGTAGGGTGGTTGAAACTCGAATTAGGTAATGCTTAAAAAAAAAATTAATAATAATA
>NW_007404271.1:0-736 GCF_000475195.1 Diaphorina citri | reverse complement strand
GTCCATAGGTACAGAAAAAAATCAAACAAACAAAGATGTAAATAGCCGCCCAGTTAGCTTGGAATGTAGTGCATCTGCATCTGCCTTGTAAGCACTAGGTTGTGGGTTTGATTACTGTCCGGGGTGAATTTTATCCCAAACAGATAGTTTGTTCTCGGAACGGCTGGCTTTCTCTTATTCCATCTTTCTTCTCTTTGCTTTCCGGGACAAAAGGACTTTAGCAGTTACAGTTCCCTCTATCAAACCTCTTGAAAAAATGTAAATAAATTGATGATATGTATTGATAATACAGAAAATAAAAAAAAAAATAATACAGTAGTATAATATTGATAATACAGTAGTTTTATTTATTTATTTTCCTTTGAGCTCTAGTACATAGGTATTTAATTGGAGTCCCCCCTGTGACAAACTATTCTCTCTTCCATTTTGGGTCTTTGATTTAGGGGGCTCCTGAAAAGTACAAGTACCTAGTGCTTTATTTAGACCGTCAGCTTAGAACAAGTTGCTCCATTCTCCAACAGTTTAATAGATATGATTTTATTTTATAATTTGAATAAAAGTATAGGATAGGTACCTACATATGAACGCCACTGCTTTCAGGATAAGAAAAGTAAGATAAAATAAAGTGAGTGTACGAATTTATTTCTGATACCACTGTCAATGGTAAAAAAGGGGGAAAATAAACTGACTAGTGACTTATTTTTTTAAACGAAATATTGCGTGATTCATGATTTTG
>NW_007404270.1:0-736 GCF_000475195.1 Diaphorina citri | reverse complement strand
TTGCGCATAGCGACCGGTACCAGCATAGTAGGTAAATATTGGGTGCTGATAAATAATAATAATAGACTCTTGAGTGAAAGGTAACCACTAGGCGAGGTTAACGCCGGAGGCGTTATCTACCACCTAACCCTTAGAGCTCCATTATAATGTGGTCAAAATCTCAAATAAATGAGGATAAAATTCCATGCCTCGGCTGGGATCGAACCCTCGCCCTCCTGTTTACCAGGCGAGCTTCTTGACCACTACGCTACCGAGGCAGGTGCTGATGCTGGATTATTGCGATATGAATTTGGAAAAATCACACTATGCTGCAGCGAGCATCAAAGTTGTGATATAATAACACAAAGAAACAAGATTTATCTCTTTAAATTAACAGGAGAAGAGTTAGCCCCTTGCTTGCGATGCAGAAGGTCCGTAGTTTGATGCCCACAAAAAAAAGCTCTCCGACACTGTTTACACTCACTGTTTACTTTATTTCAGAACGCCCATATAGATCAAGAGTCGACTCATTCGTCTCAATTTCGAATCAATCTGCTCATCGAATCAATCTGCTCACTCAAATGTTGGAACTATGCTCTTCAATTCCCTATGTAGAGTTTGTAGAGAGTTGACTCATTAAAAATAGTATCCACTTCAACTCACTCACTGACTCACTCTCTATTTCAGAACGCCCATATAGAGCAAGAGTCGACTCATTCGTCTCAATTCCGAATCAATCTGCTCACTCAAATGTTGG
>NW_007404268.1:0-736 GCF_000475195.1 Diaphorina citri | reverse complement strand
CTCACTTTATTAGGACATTAAACAATATATTATCAATATATGTATTATATGTACCTAAATAATATTATCGTTATAAGCTACCTATATTATATCCTGATCAATTTAGTAGACAAGGGGGATCAAATTAATCGAGTCACGGCTGTCTTAGTTTTGACGAAAATAACGATCATATAAATGCATCCATCAGTAATTAATTAACGATTGAGATGTAACTTGGCAACTTCCCAACCAGATTATCCCATTCCTAAACTGTCTGAGTGCTGGTACAGATTTGTATTTTTGTTTTGACGTAATAATTATGTTGTAAAGATTTCTTTGATGCCAAAATGTCAATAAAATTATTATAATAATTATTATCAGTTTTGGAAGAATGGGTTTTTGTGTTAATTTAAATGCTGCAGTGGATCTGTTCCTACTTCTGTAATGTGCAATTTTTTTTCCTTGAGTACTATGAAGTATATAGCAACAGGTCTGATACCTACTTTTCTACCCATTATTATCGTACCTAACCTTTTCTTTTTTTTTTAGATTTTTGTTTTTGTTGGCTGGTGGAACTATAGAAGAAAAAACTTGTTGCACGTTGCATATGTAAGTAATGTTTCCAGGCGTTCTCACAAATCGAACCTACCTCGAATTCTCAAGAATATTTAGCTGCAGATAATGCCTCATTTACATTCAGCCCTGTCTCCTGCTACTCGTCCTGCCGTATTTACTTCTCTCTTTACTGCTTGAGAAG
>NW_007404267.1:0-736 GCF_000475195.1 Diaphorina citri | reverse complement strand
CTCCTTCTTCTTCTTCTCCTTCTCCCTCTCCTTCTTCTTCTCTTTCTTCTTCTTCTCCTTCTTCTCCCTCTCCTTCTTCTTCTTCTCTTTCTTCTTCTTCTTCTCCTTCTTCTCCCTCTCCTTCTTCTTCTTCTTCTCCCTCTCCTCCTTCTTCTTCTCCTTCTTCTTCTTCTTCTTCTCGTTATATACGGAAAAGCATCACATCTGTGGCCCCAAATCTCTCTCTTTCTCTCTCTCTCTCTCTCTCTCTCTCTCTCTCTCTCTCTCGCTCTATCCCTTGGTATTACCTCTTTATAGAGGGGTTTATGAGAGCGAATGAAATAGAGAGAGATAAAAAGAGCCATGAGAGAAAGAGAGAGAGAGATGGGGATGTAAACCTCCTCTCTCAATCTCTTCTGTTGCCTTTAGCTTTCGAGTTGACACTGTTCCGGGGGTGTTACACAACCCATGTGTAGTGTATTGTATAGCTACCTAGGTATCTGACTATATATTATCACGTAACACTTTTTATACTTAGTCTCACAAGCTCGGGACACATAGAACCGCGCCTGAACGGATGAGGTTTGTTCTCGGAACGGCTGTGGCTTTCTCCTATCCTGTCTTCCTACTTTCTTGTTCGATTTCGGGACGATAAGAGCTTGGCAATTGTTCCCTCTATTAAACCTCTTAAAAAAAATACCTCACCCCTCACCTCACCGCGTCTTAACCTGGCAGAGTCCACGACACCTTGATTGTT
>NW_007404266.1:0-736 GCF_000475195.1 Diaphorina citri | reverse complement strand
TCCCATTTCCCTTCTTTTAAAGGAAAAGATGGGAATTAATTTAAGCACTAGGTGGCATGGTAGTGTCTATAGGTACTAAACCATTTTTAATTCAAGATGGCATCTTCTTAACCATCAAAGATCAAGGGGTGGGAATATGCCAAGTTGACAAGGAAATTACAGATTATTTTTAAGAGGATTTCCCCCCTCCCCTCTGATGGATTTGCAGAAGTAGTTACATTAAGAACATACATATTTTAGATAAGGTCATGCATCCATGAACTTGTGTGTCCAATTTTATTCCAATTCCATTTCTTACCATAGTTTCATCCATTTGTACGAGTACCTACATAATTGTAATCTCTTAGTAGCGCTGCGCTGTCAAATTTCGACTTGGCGGGGCGGAGTGCTACCACGCTGAAGTGGGAAACACTTTTGTAATTGGGAAAATTAGATAAGCGGAAAAAAATTGCATTCAGGAAGAGGTCTCGTAGATTCCCCATTGCATTTGTACGAGTACCTACATAATTGTAATCTCTTAGTAGCGCTGCGCTGTCAAATTTCGACTTGGCGGGGCGGAGTGCTACCACGCTTAAGTGGGAAACACTTTTGTAATTGGGAAAATTAGATAAGCAGAAAAAAATTGCATTCAGGAAGAGGTCTCGTAGATTCCCCATTAGGCATTTTCAGTCCAATGTTCATTCTCTGGGTGTACATTACAATGTAACATGCCATAATATAATTATAACAAATAAAT
>NW_007404265.1:0-736 GCF_000475195.1 Diaphorina citri | reverse complement strand
ATGTGAGAGTAGCGGGCATTAGCTAGTAGCATTAACTTGGGGATTGAGTTCAATCTTGGATCGATCTGATATGGCTGGATCCTGATCGATCTCAAATGCTTACAATCCAGAACTTAACTGATAGTTCTCAAGGTTGGGGGTAACTCCTTTCTTAAACACGAATATGTACAAATACAATATTTACATAAAAATAGTTAAAATGAGGCTTGAAAATTCTATATCATCCTAATCGAATTCTAAATATTAATTATTTTTAATGTACAAGCGCTTTCTTTCTGTAGGCTAGTTAAAAACGTGATTTAACAGACTACTCTAGAGATAACTTTTTGTAAAATGCGCTAATTGTCTACTGTCTGGGTAAAATTTTAGATTAGAGAAGTGTAAATTTGGCCCAAAAACCTACAAGAGATAATGAAACTATAAGTACATTTAATCTAAAAACGAGTTCCCAAGTCAACATCATTAAGTTAGGTAACTACATTATTATGTACCTAATTATAATCATGTTGGTTCTAATGTGTTTATTACCACTATTATTCTGTGCTAGTAACAAAGCTTGCATACTATTAATTTACTAACCTAGAACAAATTCCCTCGTGAATTTAGCTGTGTTGGTCTGTTAAACCTCGATTATTGTTGCTGCTGTTTTGACTCAACCTAAATGGTCTACCTGAGTAAATTGATTATTCAAATTATTTATAACATTAAATCTTTTCCTGGCTATAGGACTTTGGAA
>NW_007404264.1:0-736 GCF_000475195.1 Diaphorina citri | reverse complement strand
GGCCGCGGGTTCGATTCCCGCCCGGGGCGGATTTTATCCTGAAGGGATAAGTTTCGTTCTCGGAACGGCTGGCTTTCTCAAATCCTGTCTTCCTTCTCTGCTCGGTTTCGGGACAATAAAACCCTATAGCAGTTACAGTTCCCCCTGTCAAACTTCTTTAAAAAATTCCTTGAATGTGTGTGGCGGGCACATACCTGTAAAATCTTTGACCGTTCATTGAACTTATTGTGACTGGAGCGTGACCTGAACAGATAGTGGGATATAATAGTGGGAATGGCGGTTTAAGTCTCCTAATAATGGGATCATGGTGTCTCTTCCTAATACCAGTAGGTAATACCTGTAAGTACCCCAGACATCTAGACAATGCGACGGTAAGATAGACGAAGAATACAAAAAATAAAAAGAAAAAGAAGAGCTAGAAGAGGAGGAAGAAAAAGAAGGACAACAAAACGGTACAGAAAATACAGAAAAAAAGACAAAAAAAGGAGAGAGAGAAAGAGAGAGAGAGGAAGAGGAAGAAGAAGAAGACGAAGAAGAAGTAGAAGAACGACAACGAAACGGTACGGAAAAAAAAACATGGCAAAAGAAAGAGAGAGAGACAGAGAGAGAGAGAGGGGGGAGAGGAGAGGAGAAAATGAAGAAAGGGAAAAAGAGTATAGATAAAAAAAGAGGAGAGAGAGAGAAAAAAGTGAATTTGCATGATACCTTCAGATAGCTAGCTAGAAACGAAGCAAAT
>NW_007404263.1:0-736 GCF_000475195.1 Diaphorina citri | reverse complement strand
TTTAATGAAAAAGTGAGATCTTTAGGTTGAGATAATGAGAAAAAGAGGAATAGGTAATGATTATCAAAATAAAAGTGCAATATTTTACACCAAGAGATTCTAAACCAAGATTCCCAAGCAAACAGACTAACTCTTCAGTTCTAGAACACTTCATGGTCCTTATACTCCTCATTGGAAAGCACCAAATAAGCTATATTAGAATTCAAGAGGCCAAAGTTGCTGACCACCTTAGCCACCTACATTTTATTCGACAAAATTTATCGTTCAACCTCTCAACTTGTCATAAGCTTATGGAAGAAAATAAACTTATGGATTTCTCATTAATCATTCCAATACTTTCCAAATCCGCCCTGTTCCCAAAAATAGAGACTTTCGGCTACAATGATGCATAATTAAAACTACATGAGATCATGCATTAAATCATCGCATTATAGTCTGGAAAAAAAAAAAAAAAAATCAGACGTGAAGTTCGACTTCGATATAAGTTCAATATAAACTTATGTTTTATGTAACTCACGTAATTGTACGTAAACCAAGTTTACTAATAGACTGATTCAGTTGGTTCAAGGAAAGATCTTGATAGCCTTTCAAGAAACATGAGGAGTTGGAAAACAAATGGACGTTATCATAAGCAAAATCTGGACAAATGTATATTTCTGGCGCTCTTCCATGAAATTTAGCAAATAAAAGAAGTCTGGAAATTTTCTTTTGTAATATAACAAGACTTGAAGGCAAC
>NW_007404262.1:0-736 GCF_000475195.1 Diaphorina citri | reverse complement strand
TTTTTTTTACTCAAAACTTTGAGAAGAATGTGATGAAAGATGAAAGCCAAACTTTTTTGTCGTCCACATTCCAGGCAATTTTGTTCCCAAACTTTATATCTCCAGAGGTATTTTGTCAGTTTTTTCCCGACAAGCTTCGATATACACATGGGTATTTTTATATCGCTCAAATACTTGACAGAACTATGCGCGTTGTTCGAATGTCAGACAGAAGCTTATGAGATCTTCTACCAACTAAATTTACCTTTTTCGTAGAAAGAAGACTTGATCTCTTTATACTGTGAACTGTGCTATTATCAGACAGACTTCTGATGTAATTGTTATAAAATAAAGTTGTCTACATGGTACATAATGATAGTATAAAAATACATACTTACACTCATGTCATAATGTATTCCTTTGCGCAGGGTTTAATATAGGCGACCTGGAAATCCAGGAAAAGTAATGGGATTTCATTCCGGGAAAAGCGTATAAATCCTGTTGTTAAATGAGCGAGCAAAGATATCAAAAAGTCCTCGTTCGGGTACCCCCTAATCCTTATGTTTTATTGGCACTGATTTTCCCCTGAAAATCATTTATAACATGTTCCTTTGTGGAATGAGCAAGCAAAGATATCAAAAAATTCCATCTGCCGGTACCCCCGAATCATCATGTTATTTCGGCACTGATTTTCCCCTGAAAATCAATTGTGTTGTTTGTGCGCTCTGCTGTGCACGTTCACAGTTTCAATTGTATC
>NW_007404261.1:0-736 GCF_000475195.1 Diaphorina citri | reverse complement strand
GTTTTAGGGCCAGGCTCGGGTTTAGCCCCCTAAGTTTGTCAGACAGTAGGAAGGTCGAATGGCATCTTAACATCTTTTAGTTCTTTCAGAGGTCTTGGTTTGTTAATATACATTCTGGGTTTGAGGAATGCCCGAAGCACGCACTTCCATTACCTGCCATCGACAAAAAAATTAACAGGTTACTTTCTGGTTTTCTCGTGTTGACCCAGCACTTAAATGGGAAGTATTGTCTCTTCTCGCCCATCTGATGAGAGGCATTCTACGGGATGGGCATGCTACGACACAGACCACACGACTCTAGTGTAGCAGTTTTTTCATTGCTACGAAATAAATTAAATAATAATAATAAAAGCTGTGAAACACTAACTTTTTTTTTAGCAACCAAATGGCAGGAAATGTGTCTCCTCTTGTTTATCGGATCAGAGCCTTTGGGAAAACAACGTTTAATAAAGACAGATAAAATGCTGAGCTAGTCAGATAATCATGAGTTTGTCATATATGTATATTTATTTTAAAAAGATATTACATTGCAGAGTGATCAGAATCTAAATTGACAGATAAAATGATGGAATTTCCCCTTCAAAAATTTCATTATGCAACCATAACGACCAGGATCGTATTTAGGGAAGGGAGAAGCCCAGACCCCCCCTTGAGCTCAATTTTTTCCTTTACTGTAGGCCAGGCTCGGAAAATTTGCAGCATCCTCCCCGGTACATCACTGTTTGGACTCTCACCC
>NW_007404260.1:0-736 GCF_000475195.1 Diaphorina citri | reverse complement strand
GGCTTTCCAACGATATATAATACTAAAAAAAGTCGATTTTACCACTTAGTCCACTCTGCTTCTTGGTGCCTCAATTATAATGACGATCAATCATCCTTATCCGTAAGTATAAATGATTATGGGTATTAAGACTATCAAGTATAATCGCGGATAAAGTATTTTACCTGCACAATTTTTTCAAGCAATTTTAGTGTTTACTTACCTATATACAGCCTTACAGCCAGCTTAGTTAGCTTGGAAGGTATCGCGCCTTGTAAAAAAACTTACCTGGTTATGGACGATAAGACTAAAAGACCTTAGAAGTTAGGTAACCTATAGTTCCCTCTATCAAACCTCTAAATACAGCGCGAACGACCTCTAGCTACTGCCTGTAGTGTTAAAGCGCTTTATGGAAAAAAAAACCTCTAAATAAAAAAAAAATAATAATAATAATAATAATAATAATAATAAAAATCGAGCAGAACCTAAGTATAAGTTTTCTCAAATAACTTTGACTCGTTGAGCTCAGTTCAACACCTTGATCGGGATCGAACCCACGCCCTCCTGATTACCAGGCGTCTTGACCACTACATCACCGAGGCTGGACGTAAAGTCCCAATGACGTCATGCGGTCATTGGACTAAAATTTACCGTCATTTGGTTCAAGTGACGAAGGTACTTTTTAACCCGTGAGTACACGCACATAGGGAAAAAATCTCACACGCTCGGCAAAAACGGTAGAACTTGTTCAATATTG
>NW_007404259.1:0-736 GCF_000475195.1 Diaphorina citri | reverse complement strand
GGAAAAATCCGCCATGGGCGGGAATCGAACCAGTAATTAATAAATATTGTAGAACTCACTTAGAAAAAGAGCTCATAAAGTGCCCCCCGATATGAATTTTATCAAAATTGTACCAAACCATTCAAGTCGGACTACGTTTCATTTCTTTCAACTAAATTTAAATTGACATTTTGTAATTTCAATTTTTATTTCTTTTATTATTTCTTTATTTTTTACTGACGCTTGTAAGTACTTAACAGCAGTGATGAAATGACGATACCTCAACTAACGGAAGGTTAAGATTACGACATCAAGCGACCTTTCTGTTTTTCCTACGGCAACATGGTAACAGTTTACTACCTCTAACAATCTGGCAACCTGTGTAAAAAATAAATAAAAACTACACAATTTACACATCAAAAGAGTGAGAAAATCATCGGAGATTCTCTTCTACTCGATGTTATTGCAGTGGTTAAACTCTCATGACATTCACAACTACACCTGAGTGCAAGAAAGGCGGCTGGTAAACGAAGTAGGTATGTTACCTGGTAATTTTATGATTACTAGTGAAATTTTTAACCGGGAAACAGAAAATTTCTGGAAGGTGTGTACCAAATTTCATCAAAATCGGAGCAACCCTTCTTGAGTTATTGCTGAACAAACGGACAAACGAAATAAAAATAGCCAGCCTAGTTAGCTTAGTTGGTAGTGCGTCTGCCTTGTAAGCGCTAGGCCGCGGGTTCGATTCCTGCCCGGG
>NW_007404258.1:0-736 GCF_000475195.1 Diaphorina citri | reverse complement strand
ATTGCATCCGAGGAAATTTTCCTTCCAATCAAATTTGTAAAACTCAATTATCGAGATTTGAATTTGATATTTTCCCTCGAAGATAGAGTTCTATCTCTGTGGAGATAGAGTTCTATCTCACATTTGCTTCAAACTCTAGAAAACTCTACGTTCAAATCCCACCGTTTCGCGAAAACTTCACTTAACTTTTGAGAAAGTTTGTATTTATTTGAGACGAAACGTTTTCTTAAGAGCACAAACCTGGTACAAAAGAAAGATATAATTATCCAAAACTGTGGGTTTTTTACTGCAAAAGATGGGCACAATGCTTCCTGACTTTCTTTCCCGTTTTCCAAAACTATTAAAAGAAAATAAATGGTAATGTGCCACTGTCTAAAACTCAGGTATATTAATTTTCCGTGTAAAAGACAGTAGGTATCTTCCTTTATTATATTTCGACAGAAAATTGAATCATAAGAAAAAGCCTTACCGAAAAACGAAAATAGCCAAGAGCAGATAAGAGGGGAAAAGTTTCTTTTTTCTTTGAAAAAAAAACTTCAATTAAGTGTGTCATGTAGTCTGTACTTTCTAAAACATATGTAACCTTTATTTCCATAAATCCACTAATGGCTGATAATTAACTGCTAAATGTGTAATAAATAAATAATAAAATAAATAATAGATTTTACAATAGTTTGACATCTTGATAGGTAACTAGTAACTAGGAATTTCGTTTTAGAGCAAGAATGCATAATAT
>NW_007404257.1:0-736 GCF_000475195.1 Diaphorina citri | reverse complement strand
ACATTGGATATAGTATACACAGTGCTGCGCCTTAAAATCTAGTGCGACCTGTGAGCTGTGAATGTGAACACGACAAATAAAATACATCACTATAATGTTCATTAACCAGTATTACATGTGTGGCTGTGGCTACACTATATTTTATTGCAGAACTTCTCACTCTTTTACTTCGTCAAAAAATGTGAGCTTTGATACTGACCTCTCAATAAATCATACATAGACATTGGAATTTAAGTCAAGGAGTCTTGAAATTTAAGACGCAGTACCTAGTATGCTGAATATATTGTTTTAGCACTATATTTTATTGCAGAACTTCTCACTCTTTTACTTCGTCAAAAAATGTGAGCTTTGATACTGACCTCTCAATAAATCATACATAGGCATTGGAATTTAAGTCAAGGAGTCTTAAAATTTATGACGCAGTAGTATGCTGAATATATTGTTTTACACAATATTTGGATGTTAATATTAAACATAACAAGGCTTTAGATTTTAATATGCAGGATATTGAGGAGTAAGACAAGTGTAAGTTAAAACTTAAAATAAATGTCTTTAAAAAATAAAACGCTCATACAATTTAGTTTAATATATTTGCACATTAAACAATAAGAGGCTAGCGTCTTGAAATGAGCATTTAAGAAGAAAGCGCCTTAATATTAAGTGTAACTTCCACACTTTGCATAATAACGGGCTAGCGTCTTAATTGCGTATTTAAGAAGATATCGCCTTAATATAC
>NW_007404256.1:0-736 GCF_000475195.1 Diaphorina citri | reverse complement strand
TTTATTTTTTTATTATTGTTATTATTATTATTATTATTATTTTTCATTTTCGTCAAATTACTAGTATGTACCTTGTACCTACATATTTATTAGGTAGGTAGGTTTGGTGGAGGTGCCTGGTGGTGGAGATGACAAATTACAACTTACATTTTTACTTTCCTTATCCTATAGGGAGGAAAGTAATGTAATCGGGTCAAATTTTCGATGGTCAGATTTTAGTGTCACAACACACTTTGAGGTCCCTAGAGCCTAAATACAAAGTTTCAGCCATTGGTCCGTGTCCGTGTGTGTCTGTCCTGTCTGTAAACAAAATATCTCGAGAACGGTAAGAGCTAGAGACTTGAAATTTGGTATGTAGCTGTCAAATGTGACAAGCATGCGACACGAAACTTTTTGTTAAGATCGGTGCAACGGTTGTCGGTATTTTAGATTTTACCGCTTTTTGGCCGTTTTCGGTGTAATTCAATAATACCTATCCAGGGAACGGTATGAGGATGAGCTAGAGACTTGAAATTATGTAGTCCACAAATGAGACAAGAATGTAACACAAAATTTTTGGTTAAGATAGGTGCTGCGGTAGGCGTTTTTTTGACCGCTTTTCGGCGGTTTTCGACCATTTTTTGGCGGTTTTCAGCTATACTGACTAAACGGTTAGAGTGATATTGTAAAAGTTACTATAGAACTTAAAAATAAGCATCATTCAATAGGATAAGGAAAGTCGTGTGATGTTCACACC
>NW_007404255.1:0-736 GCF_000475195.1 Diaphorina citri | reverse complement strand
TCCTTTTTAGATTATTAAAACATCCTTTTTGGATGATTGAAAATTCTCCCATTAGTTAAATCTCTCATTAAGTCGTTGGTGAAATCCACTATAAGAGTCTTAAATTCACGAAAGAGGGAAAAAGGATGTCTTACCTACACGAAATGCCACTCACTTTCAGGTATAGGTACCTGACGACAGGCACACCTGATCAGGTCGGCCGGATAGTGTGTGCGCTCAACAGGTAGGAGGTAGACCTGACAGACGGACCTTTTCAGCCGTACCTGTCAGGTCTACCTGATAGTGTGTGGCTGGCCTAAATGTGAGGTTTTTTTTTTCCAAGAGGGAAAAAGATAGATGAGAAGAGGAGGGAAAACGGATGTCTTATCTTCACGAAATCCCTCCAACGGAATTAAAAATTTCCCTAGGTGTAGAAAAATTCCCTTTTTTTACCTGTACCTGGGGAACACTTTAAGTTACATGAAAGTTCAATCGATTCGACAAAGCAATCTATGAATAATAATTGGTTGCTTTTAAAATTTGGATCAAGACAGGTTTCTCAAGGCACAATCGATATAACTTTTATCTAAATTTAACATAAAGCATGGCTGCGAAAATTAGAAGTTTAACTTGACTTTTTAAAGCATCATCACTCGCGCCCTTTAACGACACCATTAATATTTTTTTATTGACCCAGCCTCCTCTCTTCCCCTCTAATGGTTGATTTTATTTCTCTGCATAATGGTAATAGTGCAGT
>NW_007404254.1:0-736 GCF_000475195.1 Diaphorina citri | reverse complement strand
GATATGAACGTTGGCGAGAGTCAGGGTAAAAATATAGCTTAATAAATAAGAAGAACTATGATGACTGGATGACTCATCTTGATACCAATGTGATACCATACGAACATACGATCAGTCTGTGTACTATGTAGCCGGTAGCTGTATTCTTTAGAAAAGATCCCAAGATCCGAGGTCCAACGCGTTAACCACTAAACCTCCGTGGCCGAGGGGTATCACACTAGGCTTGCATGCAGGAGGCATGTAGCCTTAGGTTGTGAGTTCGTGACTTGATGAGGGTACCTAATGTAAAAGACTATCATCACTAAAGCGCCGCGCCGTAGACCTCCGCCCCGCCAAGTCAAGAAAGTTTGGCAGCACTAATCAGAGATATACGAAACAGACCATGTAAGTAGCCGTTTTCAGGTGATTGTAGAGCAAAAACTACAAAATATGATCAGGAAGTAGGTACCTACTGTAGTGAAGTGTATGTCAGAAATGTATGTCGTCGTTCAGTCAGAATATTGAACAAAATCATAAGGTACGCAAACCTAACGCAAGCACAAGGCAAAAGCAAGAACGTCTTTCCATCTTTCCATAATAGATCTTATACCTCAGCAATTTCAGCATGATGCCCAATTTAATCCTTCACCAGAAACTCCGACCCCTTAAAGTGGAGCAATAAAACATATGAATAGAAAACCGTGTTCCATAACACCAAAGATCAAAGCTTGGGAAACCTTCGTATCACCAGACACAT
>NW_007404253.1:0-736 GCF_000475195.1 Diaphorina citri | reverse complement strand
AGTACACCTGATCAGTGAGTGACTGGCCTAATAGAAAGGGCGTTGAACATTATAACGTAGTGGACAGCCAGCCTAGTTAGCTTGGAAGGGGTAGAGCGCCTGCCTTGTAAGCGCTAGGTCCCGGGTTCGATTCCCGCTCGGGACAATGATGTGTCTGGTTGCTCCCACCCGGGGCAATTCTATCCTAAACAGATAAGGTCTGTTTTCAGTACGGCTGGCTTTCTCCTATCCTTATTCTGTCTTTGCTCTCCAGACGATAAGCCCTCCGTTGTCAAGAGTTTCCTTAATCAAACTTTGAGGGGAAAAGACCAGACGACCAGTGTGTTAGCGGCTGGAGTTTAGTAAAATAACGCACTCTTCTTCCACCCACCCAACTACTTGTAGTTAGGTCACCCACCCAACCACTTGTAGTTAGGTCACCCAGCCAACCACTTGTAGTTAGGTGGAAGAGCTCCTCCAGGAGAACCCTGCCACTTTAAAAAATCTATTCTCATTTGTTTACAGAGTTGCCAAACTCCAAGAAAGCAATAGACGCTGGCAACCCTGCAGATCTATCCAGCACAAGCTGGTTAGGTAACTTGGATGAGATAGCAACACGCCTTAACGACATTGTCAGCACTTATGGTATCACCATACCTATCCCTGATTGGTCAGACAGTTTGCCTGCTATCATTCCATTGGAGGAGAGAGAAAGGGGCGGGGTTAAAGATCAGAGTATGTCCAGACGTATGTATGA
>NW_007404252.1:0-736 GCF_000475195.1 Diaphorina citri | reverse complement strand
ACCATTCAACTTTCTCACAACTGAAACACAAAATGGGAAAGAAAACACCACAATGGATGAGAAGAGACACAATATTTTTCAGAATACCAGAAAGTAACCAGTTGAAATATATACAATTGATATGTTGGTGAAAATTAGATAACTTACCTTTTGAACACAATAATGTTAGACTGGACACACTTGACAGCTAGTTTGTATCGGTGAGTTTTGTTACAGACCTTACTGATTCCACTGACTATTTCAAAATCTGGAAACAAAAATAAATTACATATTCACAAATAAACAGAACAAGTAGAATAATCACACAAATATGTAATAGAACCCAATTAAAATGGAAATAGAACCTTTTTTTTTTTGAACTGAAAATTGTATTTAATCATAAAATTGTACACTGCAGTTTTATTTTAGCATTGTTTCTTGCACAAGTTTGTATACTGCATTGTTGATTATTTTCTTATATTTGGATCAGATTTCTAATTAAAGCCAATGGCTCTTGTTCTTAAGTCTAATCTAAAGTTGATGTTGTTGTTGACAGCTTAGCTAAAAATTGATGTTCAAAATGGATGGCACATTTTTACCTGTGCACGGTTCACATTTGCCGACAACCACAGCATACTCAGTAAGATAACACAATTCCTTTTCCACCGAGTAGTTAGCAGGATGGGACACTTTTTCTAAACTGGATGCAAAATGTTTGCTCTTGGATGTCCAATTGTTTTCAATGATCAAATCTAAC
>NW_007404251.1:0-736 GCF_000475195.1 Diaphorina citri | reverse complement strand
AGTTCATTCATGATTTTGTCTGAGATTTAGTATATCGTGAATGGATTAAATGACTGGTAGTAGACTTAGGGCTAATTCTAAAATGAGATTAGGTAACTTCTGACTACCTTCTTAAAACCAGATGTCTAAAATATCCTCACGGATTGATCCTCTTTTAGTCATAGTCAAATGAAGATTCATCATCTCTCGGTCAACAAAAGTCTCAGACCTTAAGGTGTGTCCACACATAGTCGACACCGTCGATCTATGGTCGATCTAACAGGTGAATCTATGTTGTCGAAGTAGTATACGGTTTCAGTCGACGTCGATCGACTACGTGTGGACACAGCTTAAGGCAAAAGGTAGTATGTTTTCAGTTTTGGTTATGTAGTCGGTATTGTGAAGATTTTAAATGAAACATTGAAAAATAAAAACACTATTCCACTAAACGGTTGATGGGAAATGTTATGGGTTAGTTAGAATAATTAGACAACTGACAAAAGAAAGAAATGGAATTCAAAATGACAAACTATTAAATAATGTCCTTTTCACAGTGGAATATAAAACGAATTCAAAAACTCCTCCGTTATGTCACTGACTTGATGGACGGAAACCGTAAGATTTACGAAAATCGTATAATGGGAGCAAACAATATTTCAGCCATTGTTAAAACATTACGTGCCAAGGACCTGCCAAGTCTCACCACAAAACACAGCCTAATACCATGTTGGACCTAACCACACTACCCGTCAGTTCT
>NW_007404250.1:0-668 GCF_000475195.1 Diaphorina citri | reverse complement strand
GTTTTTCATTTTAACCAATAGGATTACTGATAAATAGCGGGAAAATTTAAATGTGTGTTTTAAAAAATAAATAAATAATTGTTATCTATTTGTTCATAAGTTTAGAATTCATATATGATATCAATCCTCTTAAAAGTATAGCTCTTGAGCAGTTTGATGTTTGCTAATCCAGAGAACTAATAATAGTAGTAGTAGTAGTGCTTATTTATACTGCTCGCATAGGACTGAAAAGTCCCTTTACTTATACAGGGTGTCCCGCGAACGACTGTACAACGCTTGAGGGTTGATGCAGGACCTAAAGGGCTACCAGAAAAAGCTATCTGGACAGATCCGATTTTCAACAGGGGCGGAGTTATGAAGGATTTTCTGTTTTTCAACATTTTTCATACCTTGTCCCTTTAAAACGCCTTTATCTCTTGAACCAATAAAGATAATAAAAAATTGATTGCACCATTGAAAAGAACACAAAATTTACTAAAAAATAAGATTCCCTGTTTTGGTAAAACCCTCCCTCAAACACAACCAGAGGCTTGAGAAAAAGATTTTTTTGTATCTCTTTAAAAACTACAATTTTTTCAATTCGATTTTTATTCAAGTTTCCACTGAAACCCATTAAATTTCTCCTGATAGAAAAGTACCCCTTTTTGTCCTCTTTAATCCCATTATCT
>NW_007404249.1:0-736 GCF_000475195.1 Diaphorina citri | reverse complement strand
AAAAAGAGGAGAAAAGGGGGGATGGGAAGAAGGGGTCTACTAATGGTATAAAACCTCATGTTCTCACGCTCTTTCTCCCTCTCTCTCCCTCTCTTTCTCTCCCTCTCTCTTTCTTTCTCTATCCCTCCCTCTCTCTCCCTCTTTCTCCCTCCCTTTCTCTCCCTCTCTCTTTCTTTCTCTATCCCTCCCTCTCTCTCTCTCTCTTTCTCTCTCACTCTTTCTGTTTTATCACATCCAAAATAGTTTCTGTCCCTCCCTCCTCCTCTCTCACTCATCCTTTCATTTTATGCTTTTATCCTTCTAAAAATTTTAATTTTTCTCTCTCCCTCCCTTTCTATTTCTCCCTTTCTCTCTTTCTCTCTCTCTCTTTCTCTCTCTCTATTTCTCCCTTTCTCTCTCTCTTTCTCCCTTTCTCTCCCTCTTTCTCTCTCTCTCTTAATCTTCTTTTATAATTACCCTGATTTTTTTATGAACACAAAAACGAGATTATGGATAAAGTACCGACGTTATGTAGGTATACATATATATATCTAACGTACCTAGGTAGGTACTTTGCAGTCTACCCAGTATGATAAGATATTAGGCACCAAGTACTCTACACCTACCACCGGTGTAAAGTCAATCTTGACTTGGCGGGGCGGAGCGCTACCGCGCTCCTTAATAGATCAGTTGCGCTTACTTGGGTGATGTTCCAAAGTCATAGAGCAGGAAAAATGAGGACCAACGGAATTTTTCT
>NW_007404248.1:0-736 GCF_000475195.1 Diaphorina citri | reverse complement strand
ATGACGAGATTGGTAATGCATGACGAGACTGACGAGAAGAGCAATTTATTTTGTCTCGCCTTGTAGAAAAATTGTTAGACGAGACAGGGCTCTCAATCGTCTCATATTAAAAATACGAGAATTCATCGTCTCGTTTGCGCACAGAAAAGATGCTGACAGCATGAGAATAACATTCCTTACACCTTTTCTTCACACCAACACATGCCTCCCGAGTATAGAAATCTTTATTACGTCCATAAAACTGTCAAACGCCGCGTATACCAATAAATAAACGGAAAATTTCACCAATTACTTAAGTAGCTGGAGAGGCAGACCGCTCGGGTGAGATATTAATTTATATACCGCCGCCATTTTTCTTTAGTTTTCCGAGAGAGAAACGTGTTTGGTGTTTTGATGCAATTGTTTGGCCGTAATATATCACCCTAGTGTTTTCTTTAGTTTTCCGAGAGAGAAACGTGTTTGGTGTTTTGATGCAATTGTTTGGCCGTAATATATCACCCTAGTGCTGTTACTTCCCCTCCTTCCACGCCATATGAGAGGGGGGAATTCGGACAGAAAGTCAGGTACCCAAATAAAAGTGTGGGGGTCGAAGTGGAAAAGAAAGAAATAAGTTAGAAATAGAAGAAAGACAGCCCACTTCAGATTTTCCCACTATAAAATCCCCTTGTCCGCCTTGTCGATGTCGGATCTTCATTCAATAATTCCATTCGAACTTACGCCCAGGTCGTCTGACAGA
>NW_007404247.1:0-736 GCF_000475195.1 Diaphorina citri | reverse complement strand
CAATATTGAACAAGTTCTACCGTTTTTGCCGAGCGTGTGAGATTTTTTCCCTATGTGCGTGTACTCACGGGTTAATAAATCAAATTTTATTTATTTTTTAACATTTACAATCCCTCTCTCTATTGCAGATTTTACTCCTTGTCTAAACTGAAGACACAGTTGTCTACAGTTTAAACAAGCGACCAAATAGATTAATACATTATGGTCATCATAAATAGGAATAGGTGTGCCTGTTTTCGAGTATACCTAGTAGGTAATTTTGATAGTTATAGGAATTTCCACACTTTGTTTCCTGCATTAGTTTTAACAATACCAACAATGCATACCTTGGGCTTGTCTTGTGGCCAATCTGATGACCGCAGAAAAGTGCAAAATTATTCTAAAGTACATGGGTGTCGGCACAAGTGCAAAATACCAGGGCCGTATTTAGGGGCGGCCCAGGGGACCTTCTGTTTGGACACCCTGTATATTATATTTTATAATTCTTTCACCAGGCTATGAAGTCATCTTATTATTACAAAAATATGAAACGATACATACCTGGTCTCATCAAATATGCGTAATGCATTGTACACGTATGAAATGCCTCTCAGCAAATCGGCACCCAATTATTCCTTCTTTTTCTTTCTCTAAAACACTATTTATTCTAACCCCATGACTGATGGGACTACAATCTAGCAATCTACATACATATTGTTTTTTTTTTTTTTTTTTTTTTTTTAGATAACGGGTTAAA
>NW_007404246.1:0-736 GCF_000475195.1 Diaphorina citri | reverse complement strand
GGAACCTTCACTTGTTTTATATTTTTGGAAAAAGCATAAAAACCTACCTACAAAGGTGAACAATAGAAAAAGCTACGTAATGTCAAAATGTCAGCTTTCTATTTAAAACCTTTCAGAAGTCATCAATGGTTTCATTACTTTTTTATCACTCAGTGTTATAGCAATGTTATAATACAAGTATGACATACATATTATACCTAGGTATTCATTGAAATTATGAGAGACAAAGTTTTTAGTTGCCTCAGCTTTTTTTAGGTTCTCACTGCTCAATAAATAATTTCTTGTTTATAGGTAATACATAGATTTATGATGTACCTATACCACCGAATTACAATAAGTTAGCCCGCTAAAATATCTAACACATAGATTTATGATGTACCTATACCACCGAATTACAATAAGTTAGCCCGCTAAAATATCTAACATGAGTAATTTTATTGTTATTTTGCTGGATGTGTCAATTTCACTGGTCTTTGTTTGTGATCAAATACCTATGCCAAATGTTTATTGGTGGATGTGTCAATTTCACTGGTCTTTGTTTGTGATCAAATACCTATGCCAAATGTTTATTGGTGGATGTGCTAAATTCCCTCATGTTATTGTAATGGATATGTCAAAATGTACTTACATATGTACATACCTAATTATTATTGGTGGGTGTGTTCAATGCACTTAGGTATTACATATTGGTAGATGTGTCAAATGCACTCGTGTTTTACGTATATACTACAGGATC
>NW_007404245.1:0-736 GCF_000475195.1 Diaphorina citri | reverse complement strand
TTTTTTTTTTTCTAGGGTCTTGCTGAACTTCAACCGCTTCTAACTCCGGACCGGTACTGAGTAACTATATCAAATAATATTGAAAATGGTAGGAAATTTTGTTTTCTAACTAATAAACAAATCCCCGATGCACTCTGACATAGAGCGACTGCATGGGATATCAGCGAAAAAGAGAGAAGGGTTTGGTCCAGTTTGGAGTGACTTTAATGTAGGCCTCGGCTCTCATGGGTTAAGACCAGAGATAAGGTGACAGGCATTTAATATTCCTAACATAGGTCAAAAATGAAGGGACCACGATTTTTTTCCTCTTTATCCAGTTTTACTCTTTATCCGAGTCCTCTTTATCCAGGTTCGACTGTAAACAAATCCCCGATGCATTCTGACGTGGAGCGACTGAGATATTGGCGAAAAAGAGAGAAGAGTTTGGTCCAGTTTGATGTGACTTTAATGTAGGCCTCGGCTCTCATGGGTTAAGATTAGAGATAAGGTGACGAGCATTTAATATGCCTAACATAGTCCTACGTGAAGGTATGCTGGGTATACAGGGTCCAGTTGTCAACACTTTTTTGAACAACTGTCTTAAGTATTTTAATGGGAAAGGTGACCCGGGCAGAGGACTCTAGAAGAGTATTTTAATAACCACAAGAAACAATTCAAATTGTATTTATTTAAGAATACATCTAACATTACAAATAAAACACCCCTTCCAGGTTTTCATGTCCTGGAAGGGCACTCA
>NW_007404244.1:7638-11065 GCF_000475195.1 Diaphorina citri | reverse complement strand
TTTTATTATTTTCTACAAGTTCGGCCATGCCTTTTCTACAAGTTTGGCCATGCCTCGGGATGAACTAGCGGGATTCCGCAGCGAAGCGACGGAATCCAGCTAGTTATTTTCATAGATTTAGTAAATAAAAAGGGTAATACAATCGTAAGTTGGTAGTACTTAGTACCTACATGAACCTACCTACTTGGTACTGCATGTAGGAATATTTGAAGTTTCCATTTTAACAAACTTACACGTAGTCTGATGTCGCGTTAATGTCTTTTTCAATTTGAACAAAGCTCCACAAGAAACACACAAAAAAGGACGTACATTGCTATGAACAACCATATGTCTTTTCAACACAAAAGGATTTGTAAAATCTTTACCGCAAAGATCACACATATAATGTTTTAATTCCCCAGTATGTATCTTCATATGCTTTTTCATGTGATGAGGATGTTTGTAGGTGTTTTCACAATAGAGACATTTATGTCGCACGGTTGAATGCGTGTTCTTATGGTATTTTAGATTTGTCCACTGATTGAATGATGCACCGCATTCTTCACACATATATTTCCTCTCTCCAGTATGAATACGAATGTGCACGTCCAGGTTAAGCTTTGTGAAAAACTTCTGACCACAATAAGAACACTCGTGAATGCGGACATGTTTATGTGCTTGTTTGTAATGACGAGATAGATTTCTACTGTATGGAAATTCCATTTGACACACAGAACACACATGAGGTTTTTCGTTCACGTGAATGTGCATATGGTCTCGGATGGAGTCGAAAGACTTCAAGAGAGTACTACAATGGCTACACTCATATTTAACATTTCCATCAACAACTCGGCGACAAGTTTCTTTGAAAACGGAGAGAATCGGAAATTTGTGATGATCAGACATGTGACGTAACAAGACGGATGTATACTTTGTGGCAGGCATTTCACAGCACAAGTTACATTGGAGTGGGATATTCTTGTGGTCATTAAACACATGAAGCCACAGTGAACGACAGTCTTTGAACTTCCTATCAATACCAATACAAGAGTAACACTCGTGAAGATGGGTATTGCAATCCAAAGACACTTTAGCAGTCGTTGGGTTTATGTTGCGATGTTGAGGACAAAATCTAGAGAGAACACATGATTTATTACAAAGCTGACACTTGTGAGTGACATCCGACATGTTCATGACAAGATTGTTACTGGGATCCAATTCAAACAGATCATGACTTAGACGCATATGTCTCTGCAACGCCTGTACCGTACTGTATAATCTATCGCAACATAGTTTACAAGTAAACCAAGTCGCTTTACTACGTATATATTTCTCAGAATGTAAAAGTTTCAAGTGAACTCCAAGCGTGAATTTCTCACAAAACCATTCCTCACAAAAATCACAAATAAATCCCAGCTGGGGTTTATTTCTATTGTGAAAGAGAAAATGAACACAACAGAGAGGACATTTTTTCTGATCAACTGTATGCATTTCCACATTATTGATTTCAGCATGAGTGACAATGTGTGAGCGGAGACCCGATTGTGAGGAGAAGATTGCCTCACATGTACAACATGGCCACACCTCAACACACCTGCAACACCATACCACAATATTAAACATTACTCACATCATTACAGAAAAAAGTATTCAACTTTTTTCATAAAATAATTAATTAATAAATGAATTATCATGTGGGAAGGTAAGTACCAGGGTAAAAAAACCTGTATTAGGATAGGCACAAGAAAGCTAGACAGATATTGTACGAGTATTTAATATGAAAAAGTTCATAGTGTTAATGTTAACCATTATTAGAAACTTTGCAAATTCTTTCATGTCGGACAAGATGTTTCTTCCACTTGTAAGAAGATCCACATAATGTACATACAAAAGGTCGATCTGTACTGTGAACAGCAGCATGGTTTCGTACGTCCTGGAAAAATTTATTACAAATTTTACACAAAGATTTCCATTTGTTCACATGAACCTGATCTATATGACGTCGAAGATGGTTACGATGTTGATAAGTTCTCCCACAGTATTCACATTCAAACTTGGTATCCGAGTGAGTAGTTTTATGAGCAAGAAGACTGCTATTGTGCAAAAACCAGGCTCCGCATACTTCGCACACGAATTTCCTATCTTTAGTATGAATATTAAGATGACAATGTAAACTACCAAATGTTTTGACGATTTTTGGACAATAGGGACACCTGAATACTGTTTTTCCTCGCACTAAAACCTTGCACTTGGTTTTAAACTCCTTCCAGAATTTTTTTTCTACATCCTTGGGGGAATTTGATTCCAAAACAATGGATTTTTTATGAACTTGTGACATATGACGAATTATAACAGTGCTTTTGTTTTTAATAGCTGATCGATCAGGAGGACAAAGATTACACCTGACAAACGTATTACTATGTTCTGAAAACACATGATCCCATAATGATTGACAATCAATATGTTTACTATCACACTCATTACAAGTATGACATTGCACGTGTTGATCACATTCATTTGATATTGATGAACTTTTCTCTTTAGGAGGACGATGTAACGAACAAGTTGCTGCAAGATAACATCGCTGGCTACAAATTGAACACGAATACATGACATCCTGTAATGATTTCACAGCAAAATGTTCAGGCTCAATATTGTATTTGTCATGCCACATGCGCATGTGTCGTATAATGCCTTGAGTTTTCCTGTATAGTTTGTTAGGACAATCACGACAAGTATACCACCGCAAAACTGGATTAATATATGAATTATTTTGATTAGGGTGTGTTATTTTCATATGCAATTGTAGTGTGCTTATCTCTGCGAATAGTTCATCACAGTAGTAACAAGTGAAGCCTGGGTTTGTTCTTTCTTCAGAATGAGAATTCAAGTGAGTACAGCAAGAGGAACACAAGTCTTCTGACAATTCTTTGTTAGATTCTGCATGAGTAACAATGTGTGAGCGGAGACCCGATTGTGAGGAGAAGATTGCCTCACATGTACAACATGGCCACACCTCAACACACCTGCAACACCATACCACAATATTAATGTTTAGTTTTCATTTTTCATAGTTGTTGATTCAGTTTGACCTTATCTTTTGACATTTTTTTCATTATATGTAACTGGCTCAAACTTTGATCAAAGATAAGTACAATGAAGGTCGACAAAAAAAAAATAAATAAATAAAGGGGATAAATAAGATAAAATGTATTTTGTTCAAGACTCGTTCAAGAAGAAGCAACGCAGAAGTCTTTTTTAACATCAGTAATTATAGATCGTGCGCCGCTGTTCACTTTTGAAATACAGAGGCAATTGTACAGTGTTATCGTGAATAGTAAAATGTGGATTTCTATGGGGCGATATGGATCCTTTTAGTTAGAAGTACGTATGTAGTAAAAAGATAAATGTAATTTAAAAGAAAAGAACAGAGTTTGAGATGAAGAAG
>NW_007404244.1:0-2477 GCF_000475195.1 Diaphorina citri | reverse complement strand
ATTATTAATTATTATTATTATTATTATTATTAATCATTATATTATTATTATTATTTATTATTATTATTTATTATTATTATTATTATTATTATTATTATTTATTATTATTTATTTTAAAAAATTATTATTATTATTAGTTATTATTTTATTAACCTCACTTATTATTATTATTATTATAGTGTATTATTATTATTATTAGTATCTACTTATTATATATTATGTTATTATTATTGGTTATTGTTATATTATTCAATTATTTTTTATTCATATTATTATTATTATTATATTACTATTAATTATTATTATTATATTATTATTATTATTATTATTATTATTATTATTATTATTATTATTATTATTATTATTATTATTATTATTATTCATTATATTTTATTATTATTATTATTGATTTATTATCTATCTATCTACTTCGAGGAACTTATTATTATTATTATTACTTATTATTAATTAGTACACTTCTTTTCGTTAATTCGTTTAAGAAACCTAAACACTACCCCCGGTCAAATAAAACGAGTTAGAGCCGCCTTTTTTTTAAGGCGGCTTCTAAGCGTCTCTAGGCGGGGGTTATTATTATTATTATTATTATTATTATTATTATTATTATTATTATTATTATTATAACACTATAATTCGGTCATTTCATCCCCAGTACATGAATCCCGAAAGTAAATTGGAGAAAGCTTTGCGCATTGTGGAGGAGAAGGAGCGCCGAGCTCGCGAGAGTGAAGCGAGGAAGCAATCATTAGAGCAATGTGCGAGACGGTGCAAGACTGCGGGAACTGGGCGAGACAAAGTGAGACCACCAAACTTTCTATATAATATATCTTCTTTTTATATTATAAGAACGAGATCCATTCACAGTTCACAGTTCACGTTTCACATTTCATAGTTCACACACTGATCGCTCTATCTCGATAACCACAACACCTAGAAAGCTGAAATTTGGTAGGGATATTCCTTTTATGGTCTAGGTGTGCAATAAGAAAGGATTTTGCGAAAATCTAAACCGATCCTGAGATATGATCAATTTTTGATCGCTAAAATCTCCATAAGAAATACACAGAGTGCAGAGACTGCGGGAGAGAAATGTTCCGCTCTCGACCAACATTTTGAGTTTCGTTTATGTTTTTAGTTTGATAACTATGCAGCTAATAGGGAGCGCGCAGCGGGACTGTATTTTTTATTATTTTCTACAAGTTCGGCCATGCCTTTTCTACAAGTTTGGCCATGCCTCGGGATGAACTAGCGGGATTCCGCAGCGAAGCGACGGAATCCAGCTAGTTATTTTCATAGATTTAGTAAATAAAAAGGGTAATACAATCGTAAGTTGGTAGTACTTAGTACCTACATGAACCTACCTACTTGGTACTGCATGTAGGAATATTTGAAGTTTCCATTTTAACAAACTTACACGTAGTCTGATGTCGCGTTAATGTCTTTTTCAATTTGAACAAAGCTCCACAAGAAACACACAAAAAAGGACGTACATTGCTATGAACAACCATATGTCTTTTCAACACAAAAGGATTTGTAAAATCTTTACCGCAAAGATCACACATATAATGTTTTAATTCCCCAGTATGTATCTTCATATGCTTTTTCATGTGATGAGGATGTTTGTAGGTGTTTTCACAATAGAGACATTTATGTCGCACGGTTGAATGCGTGTTCTTATGGTATTTTAGATTTGTCCACTGATTGAATGATGCACCGCATTCTTCACACATATATTTCCTCTCTCCAGTATGAATACGAATGTGCACGTCCAGGTTAAGCTTTGTGAAAAACTTCTGACCACAATAAGAACACTCGTGAATGCGGACATGTTTATGTGCTTGTTTGTAATGACGAGATAGATTTCTACTGTATGGAAATTCCATTTGACACACAGAACACACATGAGGTTTTTCGTTCACGTGAATGTGCATATGGTCTCGGATGGAGTCAAAAGACTTCAAGAGAGTACTACAATGGCTACACTCATATTTAACATTTCCATCAACAACTCGGCGACAAGTTTCTTTGAAAACGGAGAGAATCGGAAATTTCTTGTGATGATCAGACATGTGACGTAACAAGACGGATGTATACTTTGTGGCAGGCATTTCACAGCACAAGTTACATTGGAGTGGGATATTCTTGTGGTCATTAAACACATGAAGCCACAGTGAACGACAGTCTTTGAACTTCCTATCAATACCAATACAAGAGTAACACTCGTGAAGATGGGTATTGCAATCCAAAGACACTTTAGCAGTCGTTGGGTTTATGTTGCGATGTTGAGGACAAAATCTAGAGAGAACACATGATTTATTACAAAGCTGACACTTGTGAGTGACATCCGACATGTTCATGACAAGATTGTTACTGGGATCCAATTCAAACAGATCATGACTTAGACGCATATGTCTCTGCAACGCCTGTACCGTACTGTATAATCTATCGCAACATAGTTT
>NW_007404243.1:0-736 GCF_000475195.1 Diaphorina citri | reverse complement strand
CTACCAACTAAGCTAACTAGGCTGGCAGGAGAGACTTTACAATGCCACAATTTAGGATAAAGTCCGCCCCGGGGCAATTAAACCCGCGACCTTAGAGCTTGCAAGGCAGGTTACCATCCAAGCTAACTAGACTGGCATTGCAGTGAATAGGTACAACACAAGCTAAGTTCTTGGTCACCAACCTAATTCATTCATACATTACCTACCCCGTCCATTCCGGTGTCCCGATTTTCTTCAGCGTCCCTTCTTGAGGCGCTCTTCCCCTATTGTGACCGAGTATAATATTTGACTTGACACGAGACACGAATCAGGAGTCTCTGAGTCAGGAGACCAGAACAAGTGCCGAGTCATTTAGGTTTTTCCTTCGGCACGTCAGTTTATTTTCTTCTTCTCTTTCATCTTGTTCTTCTTCTAGGTAATACATAGGTACTAGGAGATACTTATTAAATTTAAATATGTACCTATCTGTAATATATTATGTACATTGTGCCTACTAGCAGCGAGAGTTTGTATCTTTCTATACTTTCTAATTTGTTTAGGTCCTCTCCTGTGACCTCTGTGGTCCGTGGTCTTCGTGTGTTGTTGAACCAAAGACCGAACAAGAAAAAAGTTGGGAAAAACGCATTTTTACTTTCCTTATCCTATAGGAAGGAAAGTAAATGTAATCGGGTCAAAATTTTGATGGTCAGTTTTTAGTGCCAAAACACGTTTTGAGGTCCCTAGAGCCTAAATCCAA
>NW_007404242.1:0-736 GCF_000475195.1 Diaphorina citri | reverse complement strand
GTCATAATGTATGTATCATATACATAGGTAACATGCAATGTATGGTATCATCACACATAGGTAACATGAACATTGTATGTCATCATGTATTCTATCTAACTAGTATGTAACACCATGTACTTAGCTAAGACCTAACTAGCATGGTCCATGTACCCACTATACCTCTAGCTTTGTATGTAATAACTGTTCGCCATTGTGTATGCATCCAAGGCGCTATTAACATAACGTATTGGTAACAGCTAACACCTGATTCTTACAAGTCTTGCTGTTAGGTTACTGTCTGTTAGGTACTGTCGATTGGTTGCTAACAGCATATTGGGTCTCAGTCTCCATTCGGTCTTGCACCATACTCTCCAAATATGCAAAGCTCGTGCTTTCCACATTTCCATATTACCATCAATATATTCCATGATATTTATCAATGTGTTCATTTTATGCATCAGCACATTTCCTTTATGGATGCATAGGATGAGCTATTCACTTTGGGGGAAAGTCAAAATTTTGGGTCGGGGTTGTGTTTTTTGGATTCCAACTTTTTTCTGCACACACGACGGATGTTTCTTCTGTGCTCAAAGTAAGATGTGGGAAGTCGTTCTTTTAGTAGGCGACTTGATTCTATTTTATTTCACTATAATCATAGTACAGGACCGCACTTCGTGCAAACTGAACGCTCTTCTGGCGGGTCTTCTACAAATGGTATCCTCAGGTGGTCGGCAGTTATCAAGCTTGATATCTC
>NW_007404241.1:0-736 GCF_000475195.1 Diaphorina citri | reverse complement strand
AAATAAAAAAAAAAAAAAAAAAACAGCCCAAAAACAACGTTACGTAGACATTTCATCTGGTCGCTCCTTCTTACAATCTATTTTACACCCACGGACTGAAAATGATAATTACATTTTTTAAATGATATCAACTTGTGTGACATCTAGGGACACATTTCCACAACCACACACCTTAACAGAAATAATGAAAATAAATGACCAGAGAACCTGTTCATTTAGAATGAGTTGACGTATAAAATAATTCGAAACAAACAACAAACAACCCTGATTATCCTTACACCAAATCGCTTGGAAATCGTTTGAATCACATCCTTAAATTCCTAAAATAGGTATGTAAATGTTTTGTCTAAAATCTTCTATTTCTCCTCGGCTCAACTCTAGAGCTTCTACTATGTAAATGTTTTGTCTAAAATCCTCTATTTCTACTCGGCTGAAGCTGAACTATTTGAAGTTATCTCTTAAATCTCATTGAGTAAATAGGCAGGTTGGTAGAACAGAATATATGTAGGCAGGTACCTGGGAAGATAGAAATGTGTCCTTATGGATTAAGACCTGGGAAGATAGAACTGTGTCCTTATGGATTAAGATTATTGCCTCATCTTGTTAACTTGAAACTTCATAGTCTTTTTGTTTCTTTTCAAATTACAATGAGTTGACGTGACAACGACCTATTCTCTAGAATGGTCTCACTATGAGATTCTCAAATGAGACTGTCCAAAAATGAACATAATTATAG
>NW_007404240.1:0-736 GCF_000475195.1 Diaphorina citri | reverse complement strand
CTCATAAAAATTGAACATAGACTATAACAGGTTAAATAATAACACCCAAAATCAAAAGTGAAAGCCTCTTTTTTTTACAGCCCTATTATACATATAGTTCCCCCTACCGTCATATAGGTAGTTACCCCAAAAGTCAGCCTCAAATTTGCTCCCTATTGCTCCATTCGTCTTCTTCTCTCTTCCTCTCTCTTTCTACCTCCTTCCTATCACTTCATTCTTCCCTTACAATATACCCTATTGACTCTTTCTCCATCCCTTTCCCCCTCTTCCCTTTTCTCTCTCTCTCTTACTCTTGCCTTGGAACCCAGACGTACACGTAATGTGTCCTTTGATAAATTTAAAATCATTTTCCAACACACCAAGAGAGTAGAAGAGAGAGAGAGAGAGAGAGAGAGAGAGAGAGAGAGAGAGATATGGAGAGAGGAAAATGAGAGAGGGAGAAGGAGGGAAGAGAAAGGGGGAGAGAGATAGATAGAAAGAGAGAGAGTGACAGGGCGAGAGACAGAGTGAGAGAAAGAGAGAGAGAGGTAGAGAGGGGGAGGGAGGGGAGAAAAGGAGGGGAAGGAATGGAAGGTATAAAGTATCCAATATTGCCATAAAGAAACATCTGTGAAGGAGACAATGAGGGAGGGGGAGAGGGTACAAAATAATATAGAAACCTTTTTCTCCTCCCCTCCCTTCATTTTTTTTTTAAAGAGGTTTGATAGAGGGAACTGTAACTGCTAGGGTCTTATCG